>NC_027750.1:53121586-53123435 GCF_000695525.1 Brassica oleracea var. oleracea | reverse complement strand
CACGGAAAATGGAGAAGACTAGTCAAGATGTCCAGGTTCATCCGAACCAGATGGATGCACGGGGTAAAGATAAGGACGCTTGCGGGACTGTCCGGATGGTCCGCCAGATAAGAATGCATGTCCGTCTTTGGTTTCTTCACGACCCAAGCTAAGTCTGGCTCGACCGTGGGTTTTAGAATGTCGAGTTGGTTGGGGAAGACGGGCTGTGGTTCGGTCGGTTAGGTCGTCTGGACGTGGTTCCAGCCGAAGCTCCAATCGGGACGCACGCGGAACGGCTTGGTCAGTCTGATCGGTACGGTCGGATGAACGAACCTCGGTCAAATTGTTCAGAACGTCCTGATCTCCATGCTGGTTGGCTCCAATGGACTGATCCACGAACCAGGGCACATCACACAGTGAGCTCGGCAAAATTTACGACCTTTATGAATCTCTCGCAAAAACTGTGGCGGAAGTGAAAGCTGTAAAATATCAGATTTACCACGCGACTAGTCCTCCGCCCAAAATAGTTTTACTGCTAGAAGAGGCGTATAAAACTCCCTTCACCCCTAGTATCAATGAAACGAGGATCTTGGATTCTAGGAAAATCAAGATCCCCTTGTATAACAGCACAATTGATCCCAAAGCACATCTGCAATCCTTTTGAATCGTGATGCGACCGACCATATTGAGAGAGAGCAAAAAAGACGCAGGTTGCTGCCTTTTTTCTTTTGAAAATCTCCAAGGAGCGGTGCTTGAATGGTTCTCTCGCTTGAGGAAAAACTCCATCGATAACTTCCGACAACTCTCTTTGGCATTTCTAAAATATTACTCCTATGTTCATGGATAGAGAAACATCCGACATGGATTTTTGGGACTTTAGCACAAAACAAAACCTAGTCTCTACGTGATTTCATGGCAAAATTCAAAGATGTGATGTCTAGAGTCGATGGAATCAGCGAAAATTTGGCCTTAAACACACTGAAGAAAGTTCTTTGGTACGAATCCAAATTCAGGAGCTGGGTTGCGCTAAAAACCAAGATGCCCTCTATAGCGTAACAAACTTCATCATCAACTTGGAAGAGATAAAAGTTATGTCGCGAAATAATAAATCCCCGAAATAATCAAGCAAATATACTTCTTCAGAGCCGCAAACTTCTCAAGATGAAACAAAGGAGGCAGTGGAATATTTCAAAGGCTTCCTAGCCCATAAAGTCCCCAACTAACATGGAATACTTGTACTGGAACTTAAAAATCTTTTGGAGTTTCAATGCGAGGATATAAACCGTAAGATGCTTACTCAGGAGGTAACAGAGGAGGAAATGAAGAAGATTCTCTTTTCAATGGCAAACAATGTCACCAGGTCCAGATAGATACTCATGTGCTTTTTATGAAGCATCGTGGAGTATTATAGGGAAAGACCTTGTGGTGGCAATTCAAACTTTCTTCGGTAAAGATTTTCTGTCAACGGGAATTAACTCAAGAATCTTGGCTTTAATCGATAAGAAAGACGAAGCTAAGATCATGAAAGACTATCGTCATATCTCCTACTGCAACATTATATATAAAGTCATCTAAAAAAATCCTAGCGGAAAGGCTGAAAAACTGCTTCCTAAGTTCATTGCTCCAACGCAATCAACTTTCGTGAAAGATAGTAGGGCTGTTCAATATGGTAAAACCGAACCGTACCGAACCGAACCGAACTGAAATAGACAATATGGTTTGGTTTTGGTATATACCATATAAACCGAATGGATATAATTTTATAAAAACCGTAGGATTTGGATATGGTTTGGTATATAACCGATTAAACCGAATAAACCGAACAAAACCGACTAAAAGTAGAAACATGTAAATATGTATCTATTTTATA
>NC_027750.1:53119819-53121205 GCF_000695525.1 Brassica oleracea var. oleracea | reverse complement strand
AACTATAATTAAATAACAATACATCGCAATTCAGACATCTTATTTTCTAAGTCTTCTTTTGATCTTTTTGCTTTCTTTTAGTCTTCACTAAATTAATATGAATATTATAAATTTGATGGACAATAATTAATGAAAAATTTTCACAACTTTTTTTCTTATATGTAAACAAACAAAATTTCGTGTTCGATTGAAAAAACATGACTTTAATGAACACTAAATATGGAAGAGTGGAACAACTTTTCTTTCATGTTTCTGTTTTGTTTCATATTTTTATTTTAAAAGTTTCAAGCTTTGATTTTAGTTATAGATTTGATTATTTTATTTGATGGTAGAAGCATTTTTACTTTTTTGTTCATTTATTTGAACATGTAATATATTTTTAATAAATAACTGTGTTGACAATATGACTCTAAAATTCATATAATATGATCTCAAACTAAATAATTATGTTTTTTTGTATAAAACCGAATAAACCGAATTTGCCTCCACAGCTTTGTTTCATCCTCTGTTTTTGCCTGGCAAGTCTTGGCAAAAGCCTCTCCAAATTTTCCAGTTTGTTTCCTGACATGCGATGGGTCTAAACCGTAGAAAATGGGTATAATTATTTGGCCTGATTCTTCCTTGCATTTCACGAGCTCCAAAAACTCGTCCAGACACCAGCTGGAAGATGGACACTTTTCCGAAAAGACAACCACCGCGATCCTTGAAGTCCTAATTGCCTTTTTAAGCTCGGGATCGATCGATGGCTTCTCTCGATCTCATTGCACTACAAGAAAACACCGGGATTCCGAACAAATATCGTTGGTATGTCCTCGGAATAACGGTATTCCGAAGACATACCGACGAGAATGGTCGTCGGAAATTTCTCGTCGGAAAGTAAAATTTCCTCGGAATTTCCTCGGAAAATTCCGAGGGAATACCGAGAATTAAAGATTCCAAAGACATTCCGAAGAAACATTTCGTAGGACTGTTCGTCGGTATCTCCTCGGATATTTCCGACGGAACGGTCCTCGGAAACATTCCGAGAGAAAAGAGGTATCGGAATATTCCGACGAACCTCGGCCGTCGGAATATTCCGAGAAA
Source organism: Brassica oleracea var. oleracea (assembly GCF_000695525.1). Classification (NCBI taxonomy): domain Eukaryota; kingdom Viridiplantae; phylum Streptophyta; class Magnoliopsida; order Brassicales; family Brassicaceae; genus Brassica; species Brassica oleracea. The sequence continues at coordinate 53,120,122 of NC_027750.1, read as the reverse complement.
CCTTTGCCGTCGGAATATTCCGAGGAAGTGTATCCGTCGGGATACTCCGAGGAGATATGCTAGGGAAGTGAGTGAAAGTCGGATATCCCTTGCTGAGGTTCGAGTACATTATATTGTTGATCCATGCGCTAATCCCGTTTTCGGATCGGTTGAACCTAATATAAGAAACAAATTATTAATAGTGAATCAAATTTTAATGAAAGAAAAAAAAAAGACTTTTAATTACCATGTTTGACGTCGTCCCTTTGGACACGGAGTGAGATAGGGAAGATGCTCACGACCGGGCTGTTGAACCAACTGGGC
>NC_027750.1:53119038-53119776 GCF_000695525.1 Brassica oleracea var. oleracea | reverse complement strand
GGGGGTGCAGCAACGGGAGGGGGTGCAGCAGCGGGAGCAAAAACCGGAGAGGAAAATGAAGAATCCCGAGAGTGGCTGCTCGACCCCCACTAGACCCCCGAGAGTGGCTGGACGAACCCCGAGAGTGGCTGGACGAACCCTGAGAGTGGCTCTCCGTACCACTACGACCTCGTGGTGAGGCACGACGAGATCGAGACCGGGTCTGATCACCAGTAGACCTGTAAATTAAAAAAAAAACATATTTAAAAATAGTTTTAATAAATATTAATTGATAAAATATTTAAAATTAGTTATAATAAATATATAAATTAAATAAAAAACATATTTAAAAATAGTTTTAATAAATATTAATTGAAAAACATATTTAAAATAGTTTTTATAAATACAAAAACTAATAAAATAGTGTTTATAAATAAAAAAAAAATGTTTTATAAATACAAAATTAGTTTTTAATAAATATAAATATTTTTATAAATATTTTTATAAATATGAAATCATCTTTTATAAATCCAAAAATCAAATTTATATACAAAAAATGTTTTGTAAAATCCAAAAAATCGAATTTATATACAAAAATCGTTTTGTAAAATACAAAAATCTAATTTATACACAAAAATTGAATTTATATACAAAAATCGATTTTATAAATACAAAAAAAAATAAAAAATTTATAAAAAAAATTCTAAATCAATTCAACAAAACAAATTATTCAACCAAATCACAATTCTAAACCTATTA
>NC_027750.1:53115959-53116540 GCF_000695525.1 Brassica oleracea var. oleracea | reverse complement strand
ATTTTCAATACCTTCAAGAGTCACTGATCTCGTGCATAAATCGCGGAAGAAAGCACTAATCCCTGCAATTGCTTCATGAACATTCTGTTGTAGTAGTTCCTTGAAGGCAAACGGAAGGAGGCGTTGCATCATTACATGGCAATCGTGACTCTTCAAGCCGATAAACTTTCATTCCTTTATGTCGACACAGTTACGTAAATTAGATGCGTAACCATCTGGAAATTACACATCGTTTGAAATCCAATCAAAGAACGCATCTTTTCCCTCTGCATCAAGTCGGTATATGGGAAAAGGAGCCCTACCATTCTCATCAACATGAAGTTCAGAATGAGCACATATATCGACTAAATCCCGTCTTGACTTCAAATTATCCTTTGTTTTACCTTGAACGTTGAGGATCGTGTTCATGAGATTGTCAAAAAAGTTCTTCTCAATATGCATCACATCTAAATTATGCCTCAGCAAATGATCCTTCCAGTATGGCGGATCCCCGAAAATACTCTTTTTGTGCCAGTTATATAGTTCTCCAACAACATCTACCGAATAATGCACATGTCCACCTAGGTCTTACGTCTTTTCTA
>NC_027750.1:53115009-53115231 GCF_000695525.1 Brassica oleracea var. oleracea | reverse complement strand
TGCTCAGTACCTACACCATAATCTACATCCATTCTAATTGGTTCTTCTAACCTAACCGCAGGCTGAGGTTCGCTAGTACTACCATATTCATAATCAATTTCTCCATGATGATACCAAATTTTGTAACTTCGTGTAAACCCATTCAAATATAGATGAGTCCAAACATCCCACTCTTTAATAATCTTTATATTTTTACAATTAGAACAAGAACATCTTAACATG
>NC_027750.1:53104974-53114870 GCF_000695525.1 Brassica oleracea var. oleracea | reverse complement strand
TTTTTTCAATCAAATTCGTGTGTAAATATAGTATGTGAGAGGATGAAGAAATGGAGTGAATGAAGAGGTTGGGGGTGTGGGTATTTATAGATGAAATGCTGCCGACAGTACCAAGGAAATTCCGACGGCAACGGCTCTTTCCTCGGAATTTCCTCGGAATTTTTAAAATCCCCCAACGGCTCTCTAACGGCTATAATATATCCTCGGATATTCGTCGGTGTTTTCCGAGGAATATGATTTCCTCGGTATTTCATCGGTATATTCCGAGGATCTCATTTTCCGTCAGAATGTCCGTCAGAATTACGTTGTTTTCTTGTAGTGTTGTCTTTGAAAACTATGATCAATCTCTGATCAAGCTCCTTTAGAAAGTGGCTGAGGAAAGTTACACGGACGTCTTCCCCGTTGAAGCTGGGGAAAATGTCATACACCCAATTATGATGAGACGAGAAAGAAAGAGAAGCCATTAATAAAAACTAAAAAGAGAAACTGAAAGGAGAAGAAATAACGATAAAAGAGAAAAGACTTGTTGCAAAGGAGAAAAAGAAACAAATATATTTCTTGGAGAGCAAAGAACTGAACTCTGAGAAGAAGAAGGGTCAGTATTTGAAAGGAAAAACTCAAAGAACGTTAGGCCTCATGTCGTCGTCACACTAGTGGTTGGTAATTTCATGAGTGTGAATGAAGGAAACTTGCTGGAAAAATCGCTGAATATAAAAAAGGAGATTTTCTCTGTTGTGTCATATACTTTAGTGATGAAACATCATCTATATTTTTAAGTTTTCATAAAATCACATTGATTGCGTTTAATCTATACAAAAACTAAACATCATTGCTTGCGTCATTATTTCTTTACTTATGCTTCGTTCTCGCTTAGTCTGGTCACGAATAGAGAAGATCATTACACAAACATGTTATAAAAACTATCCTTGTTTGTCTTGAGCGTTCTTTGGGTAGATAAACGTTATTAATCGTTGGTAGGAAGCACAAAAGAAGTCAGCGCAAGAAGTTGTCGTTTTCCTTTTTTTTTTTTTTTAACAACTAAAGACTATTCTGTTACTCAAACTTGAAGTAGTCTGGGTAACCAAACCGGAATAGAACAACCAACAAAATGAAGCTCTCTATAGAACGATTTGCCGTCCTAGCTAAAAAATCAGAAGTCTGATTTTGCTCTCGTGGGATATGAGTAATCTTGAAATCCGGGAAGCATATCTGTAGAGTTTCTATCCTCTCCAATTCTGTCGCAAAACTTGGCCAATCTCGTGGCTCCTTAATTATGGCAATCAAATCCTTGCAGTCCGTTCCAAAGCTCTGGCATGTCGAGTATTGCAGCATGCTCTACATCGCCCATCTTAGTGCTTCTAGTTCTGAATGCAGAGGAAATTCCCGTCGAAAGTTCCCATAAGTTGAGCCTCCCCCAAGCTGTCCATCCAAGCCCATCCACACCCAAACTGTGATGTAGATGTCCAAGAGCCATCAATCATACATATATTACCCAAGCTTAAGACTTGAGGTTAACACTACTAAGTTCTTGTTGAGGTGATGGCACCATCTCATTTGCATTGAACTAGGCTTGGCACTCGCTCTCTGCGTTTCGAACTAGCTCCAAAGGATCTCGATCAATTCCCCTAAAAAGTTTATCATTCCTGGCTTTCCAAATATACCAGATTATCCAGGGATAAGGATCCCTATCTGAATCTGGATGAACAATGTTGTCCTTTCTCCAGAAGAGATAGTCCATATTAGCATAGACACTTAACACTGGGAAGATAGTTGTACTTGTTGGCGTCGAGGATAAGGACCAAACTTGTAGGGCAGGTGGGCAATCAAAGATTGCATGAGTGACAGATTCTTCTGGTTCCCCACATCTTGGGTAGTAATTGTCGCATCTCATGTTTCGCCTTGTCAAGTTTTTCGTTACTGCCACATGGCCTGTTATCAATTGCCATATGAGATGTCGAATTTTTTATGGAGCTTTTATCTTCCAAGCAAAGGCCTGTAGCTTTGTTATACTGGGTTCCAGTATCTCTTTCACTTCCTCAGGTTGCATCAAATTGCTAGCTACCCAATATCCCAATTTAACCGTGTAGATACCACTCTTCGTGTAGCTCCAACAAAATGTGTCGCGGCGATGAGCCGAGCTTATGGCCATACTCCTTATGAGAGGTATGTATTCAGGGTGCACATAATTTTGCAGTAGGCCAACATCCCATTCCTTTGTATCCTGGTTTATAAAATCGCTGACTCTCATATTCGGGTTAAGAACTGGTGCTAAGGGATGAGCATGTCTGGCTGGTGTCGTAGGGATCCAAGGATCCTCCCAAACCTTAACCTCATATCCTGAATGTATCTTTTGTCTAATACCCAAAAGCAACAGTTCTCTAGCTGCTGAGATACTGGTCCACACATACGAGGGACTACTTACAGAAAGAGAACGCAAAGGCGAGCTCATCCTGTAGTATCTTCCCTTCAATACTCTTGCAACCAGTGAATCCGGATATTGGACTAACCTCCATAGTTGTTTTGCTAATAAAACTAGGTTGAACTCATGGATCATATAGAAGCCAATCCCACCCTCCTCTCGTGGTAAACATACCTTTTCCCATTTTCCCCAATGGATTCCTCTCTTCGGTGGGTTTGAACTCTACCAAAATTGTGTAATGACACTTGCTAGGTTTTCGCATATTTCCAAAGGAAGCAAAAATGTGGACATAACATAAGTCGGAAGAGCTAACAAAATAGATTTGATCAGTACTTCCTTTCCTCCCTTCAAAAGCCATCTCCCCGTCCATCCATTCACTCTATGCCTTAGCTTATCCTTTAAAAAAGCAAAACGTCTGCATTTAGAGCCACTAATATCTTTTGGAATTCCTAGATAAGTTCTCATTCCTCCTTCATTCTGAATTCCCAAAGTGTCTTTAATCTGCTGTCTGACATTGGCGTTGATCCTTTTACCAAAGAGTAAAGAGGATTTGTCAAAGTTAATGCATTGTCATGATGCTTTCCCATATTTTCTGACTACTTTCATCACTTCTTCACATTCACGGGGCTCCGTCTTACAGAAGAAAAGGCTATCATCAGCAAAGAGAAGGTGAGATACCGAAAGACACGCGCGTGTAACACGCATCCCTGTTATCTTTCCTTGGTTCTCTGCATGATTAAGAAGACTGACGAGCGCTTCCGTGCACAGAATAAAGATGAAAGGAGTCCGAGGATCTCTTTGACGTAGGCCTCTCGCTGGGATAATATTTCCCCTTGGTTGTCCATTCATGAGTACCTTATATTTTACCGAAGTAATACACCTCGTTATCCAGTTAATCCAGATTTGTCGTTATAATGGTTGGTAAGATAGTACGTATGTATTTTTGGAATTTTGTAGCAAAAATAATCAAAATAATAGTATGAAAGTACTTACGTCATTAATCGTTGTAAGTTTCATGAACGAAGACTTGAAGTAAGTAAGACAATTTACGATAGAACTCTATTTTTTCATCTATAATTTACACCAGAATAGAGTAACTCTATTATAGTGTAATTTTTGTTCCAATAGTATAATTTTTGTTTCAGTGGTGTTATTCTATAATAGAATTACTCTAGAGTAAAATATAGAGAAATGTCATTTTTCCATTCCAAATATAAAGTCAAATATGACATTTCTCTATATTTTACTCCATAATAGAGTAACTCTATTATTGCGTAATACCACTGGAGAAAAAGTTACGCTATAATAGAGTTACTCTATTTTAGTGTAAATTATAGAAAAAAAATAAAATCCCATTGAAGATGTCCTAACCATTTTAGTCCGTTCTGCACTCGTCCTAATTTTCGTTTTTAAAGGAAAAGGAAAGAAACGTTTGCAAGAAGTAATGATTGCCAAACACTAGCTGAACACAAAAACAAAGGAAACAAAACTTTTAAAACCACACATTATAGTCTACTACTAGGCGGATTTTGGAAAGTTAAGAAATCCGGATTGAATGCAACCCCCACTACATTAAACATATATGGTCTCGCAGATATGATATCATGTTTTGAGCCTCATCTGGATACAAGTAGAGAGGGTACATTGACGGGATGTACTTCCTCTTATAAATGGGTCGGTTCAGGACACCTTCATGTTAAACAAAGAAAAAAAAAACTTAAATTTTTAAAATTTTTGAAACGGAGCCAGAAAGAGAAAGGAGGATACTATTTTAAAAAACTAGAGCAAAGACTTCGAGTGTTGAGGTTTTGAGAAGAAATTCAAAGAATATTGAGAGGTTATGTTACTTTAGACATGTAGTAAACATCAGGTTAAAGAATTTTCTTTCAGAAAAGTTCAAGTATAATTGTAAGTAGTCATATAAAGTAAAGAGACATAACATTACTTTAGGATCAACTTAGTACCTGCATTCCTTCCCAAAATATCTCTCTTTCACATCATACGTCAAAGTTTGAAACTTGCTTAAATTACTTTTCATCATCTGTCAATATTGATAGAGCAGAGCAAAATAACAATTAAGGAAATAAGAGGATGATGTTCATAAATACATCTCTGTTTCATTAGCATGGATTGTGGAACGCAAAGGGTACATGAAGTATAATTGGAACTCGATCGCCATCTCCTAAAAGAAATTGAAGGACAGTTTTATGTCAACGTAACAGTTGAAACCATTGCCTTTTTCGGTGGCAGAATCTTCTTATAGTTATTAGTTTAGATAGGATACCTGATAATGCATGTCCAGTAGGGGAAACTGAAGAATTCTCAGGCGTATCTTATTGTTGTGTTGGAATCAGCAAAACACCGATGAAGGTAAAGGTTTCCAAAGATTTGCAATCAAAGATTCAATGTTTCTTCACGTAATCCGAAGCAAAAGATGTCCAGTAATCTTACCCACATTCGTTTGATGTTTCTCAAAGCCTCTACATTGCTGCCTACAAATTTGTCATGACTTTGCTCAGTCTCACGGCATCCATCATTAAAAACATTGTCTTCCTCAGCTTCACAAACATGTGCACACTCTTGGCTTTGTTCAGTCTCATGGCCTCCCATGTAAGCATCGTTGCTTGTGTTTCCTCCACCAACATGCTGAAGAATATTTGGATTACAAGGTTGGCTACCCAGCGATTCACTGTTCTCGGGAAGCAGTATGCCACATCCTTTTAATTTAAACTCACTGTTTTCCTTAATGAGACGAAATTGTATATCCACGTGAGCTAGAGGTGTAATGTCTTTGTTTAGAGGGACACAACAGTCTTTTATAAACAGATGTCCTCCCAACTCCGATGAGAAACTTCGTTGGAAATCAACATGATCAAAGTAGTTTCTGGATATGTCTATGAACCGAAAACATACCTGGATTTCGAACGTATTAAACCCATCTGTGCTAATAGATCCAACATCGCACAAGGCGCAAACCTTGAATCTGATGAATGGTTGGGAGGGAGAGATGTGATGTAGAGGAATATTAGTGAGAGAAGGTCCGGTAGTACGGTGAGTGAAATATGAAGGCACTTCTTTGCCTGATAGTATCACTTGCATGGGAACTGTTTGTGGTTGAAATAGAACTTTGTGATCAAAGTTGAAGCAGCCGATGAAATCGAGCTGGGCCATTGAGATAGAACAACCAGCCTTATCATGAAGCCTAGAGTGAATATTGTCCGTTGTAATCGCCACAACGCTTGGACAACCATCCCAGCTAGCCTCAGTCAATGCCTTACAGTTCCCAAAGTCACCCTTCTGAAGATGTCTTAATTTTAAAATGTTCAGGGATACACGCCGTAAGTTGTTGCATTTCGCCATTAATAGATATCTGAGCATAGATAATTTCTCGATCCACCAAGGAACCTCTTCAATCGCTGTAAAACTTAGATCCAGCCCTTTGATGTTTACTGAGATATTAGGAAAACTCCTCAACCGTGAACATCCAAAGAGATTTAAATACTCGATTGATTGGAGGTTTATGCCTGTTGGAAGAGTCTCCAGATTTTTGCAGTCTCTAATGTCCAACTGCTTCAGTTTATTGAGATTTTGAATCGAAGAAGGAAGCTCCACCAAACTTAGGATATCCGAGAGTTGCAATCTCGTCATGAGGGTAGTAAACGGCTGAACCCAAAAATAAAAAAACAAGATATGTTAGTGTCTGAACTACGTTAGCATACCATTTATAAAGCTTTTTCAACGCAGCTATAGATCTTCACACATTGATTTTTGTAAACTAAACATTAGAGCATCTGCAGTGGCAGTACCTCAAAGAGTTTCTTCCTATTAAGCAAATATAAAAATTGGATAAAGTAAGAAAGAAAAACATTTTTGACCAGAATCGTTTCGTTATAAAAGTACCCATAAGCAAAAGGTGAGAAACGTTTTTCCACATGTCCATTAATTATTGGGTGATTTAGACAGAAATAAAAATAATTGAAAATTATATTATTACTTATTAAGAGAGAAGCAATTTAAAAAAACTAAACTTTAATTTTCTATATTATTTACAATAATGCCATTATGCCTAGGTGCCAGCTCAAAAAGCACTCTCGGACCCCTAAATTTAATATCCACCTATTACTTAGACATGTCAATTAGGGCCAAAAACCGCAGCCCGAGCCCGCCCAGCCCTAAGAATTACCAGGTTTGGGCTTAGTTTTATAAGCCAAAAAAATTAGGCCTTTCGGGCTAAGCTCATTTGGGCTTTGTGTATTTTGAGCCTAAGCCCGATTGGCTAGGGTCGGCCGAAAACTCGGAATTTTATATTTTAGCTTAAATACTATCGTTTTTACATTCAAAATCATTATTAATATTGACATATTATTTTAATATTTTTATCCAAACTCTAATAAAACAACTATAAAAGTTATTAATGCACTTTATTGTTTGATAATTATAAGTACCACACTTTAAATTTTGTAAATATATCTTCTTCTTTTATGTACAACATGTTTTTTTTTATTTTAAAATGCAAAGTATGAAACGTTGACCATGTTTATCATAAATTTTGTTCTCTTCTATATTTAGTTTTAATTTATATTTGAATATCTAAATCTTATTAAGTTTGGTTTGTTTATAATATGTTTTAAAGCATACGAAAAAGTAAAACATTTTTGATAAAGAAGAAAAGTTTAAACTCACTTTATATTTTAAAAAAATGAAACTATTTTTTTATAAAAATTTACATGTATTAAAACGATGGAAATGACAATAATAAATTATTTTTCGAAAAGCCCAGAAAAGCCTGAAAAACCCTATAGCCCTATAAAGACCGGGCTTTGAATTCTAGGCCCAAAATATTTCGGGCCCGGCCGGACCGGGCTCAAATATTTAAGGACTTAGCGGGTTTGGGCCGGGCCGGACCGAGCCAGCCCTAATTGACACAATATGCCATTGGTCTTACATAATATACATCAAATTAAATCTCGATATCAACATTTATAATAACGTTTCGTTGGTGGGTTGCTAAATATTATAAGCTAGTTAATAACTCGCGCCTTGGGCGGAATAAGATTATTAATTTCGTTATTTCGTAAGATAAGAGGACATTAGGTCTGTTTAATCTGGATATCGGTTCGGTTTTAGGTTAGTTTTTTTTATTTTTAATCTACTAAAATATAACTACCATTATAAACCAATATTTATTTTGTTTGTTTGGTTAAAATACTTGAGGTTTTTTGGTTTTTTCGATGATAACCAAAAACTATTATTATTTGTTTGGTTTCATTTTATATGAATTTTAGACAGTCATGATGTCGAACCAATGGTTTCATATTATAATTTCTAAATGCATGAAAAATCAAATCAAATTTAGATAATAATTGAAGAAAAAAAAAAGAAAATTATTAACACAAATCTTTTCATTACAATGGGGTCGATAGTGAATGAAAATATTATAAAAAAAAGAATATTCCAACTTCAACGAGAATTAGAATCCTCATTTATAGTGAATATTTATTTATATAGGTGCTCACGTCAATGTACATGTATGTAGGGCTGAGAAAAATATCCGTAAATTTTGATTCGATTTGTTATCCTTTTCAATTCGAACAAAAAAACTGGATATATGTACCTCTAGGAAGCAAAACAAATACTAATATGCAATATCCGTAAAAAACGAAGCAAATCACAAATACTAATATTTTTAAAAACGGATATCCGATTTGATCCGTTATATGCATATATATACATATATTTAATGAATTAAATATATAAGTTATATAAATATTATATTTTATATAAGTCTTACAATATTTTTATTACTAAATTTATTGAATTAGTTATTAGTATTCAAAAAATTAAATGTTTTTTTGTAATAAAATTTTCTTATTTTATATTATTTAGATTTACAATTTATTTTTACGGATCGAATCGTATACAAGTTAAAAATCTAAAAAAAAATCGGATATCCGGGACACCGAATATCCGTATGGCTACGAATCAAATCGAATCAGATAATTGATTATTCAGACTAAACAGATCTGATCGCAATACCTCGAAAACCCCAAATATCCGATTTGTGCTCACACCTACATGTATGTGTATCTAAATATATATAAAAACGGTTGATAAATATATAAAGTTACTTCTAAATAACATTACAATACATTTTTGTTCAAAATAACACATAAAAGATAAAATTCTTAAAATACAAATTAAGTAAAAATAAAATAGGCCTATATATTAGTGATTTTTTTGCAAATTGTCTTTTTATGTGGAACATTTGTATAACCCGTAGAATCCTGCATGTGAGTTTTTTATTGAAAAAAACGTAAAATAGTATATAGTGTGAACACATTTATGTAAGGTTTGGCTGAGAAGCTCTTTGAACGTGACACGTCAGCCTATTCATTCTCAAATTATTGTGAGGTTAACACGTGACGAACATAATGGGAAAACATTAAATGGAAATGTTTCTCTCTTTTAAGATATAGAAGATTTATACGATATCTTACAACAGTTATTTGACAAGTTAAAAAGTAACCTCCGTATGAGAAACATTACTAAACGTCAGCACAATATCATATAACTCGATTATAGTGCTAAACATCTTGAGCTATTTAAGGTAGATATGTTGGTTATGAAGAAACATCCAAGGTTTCAAAATTGTTCTTCCTCGTGAGAAACACCTGATCAAGAATATAATAAGAGGTCTAAATTTACCCTTGCCAACCAAAGAAAAACTTTCTATTAAGTCTTTTTTTTCTATTAAATCTTGATCATAATGAATTTCAGTATTTTACACCTTTAACATTGCACAGTACTGTTTTACATGAAATGATGATCAAATGTTGGTTTTCGTTCAAGGTACTTTCTTCAAATAAGAAAGTAACCGAATATCAAGATTAACACAGAGCATTGAGTTCCATGAAGTCTATTTTAAGAGTTAATTTATACACGATCAACTTGTGACCAAGTTCCACTATAGGGATTCTCGGTTTCTATTATGTAATTAAGATTTTACCAATAAATAATGACATATTTTCAGTGATGCTGCTAATTCTTGTAGCCCTTCAATTTCGGTTCAATGCAATGCTTTAATAGCTTAGTTCATCTATATGTTGGCCAAGTCTAACCGGTTGAACATTAGAATCAATCATGGTTCAAACCTTTACATGGAAATCATGGTTCAAACCAGTATTTATTTTGTATATCTCCTATGTATTAATTGAGAAGCATTTGAAAAATTAAAACTTTAATTTTGTATTAATTAAAAAAAACCTCAAATTCTAGGTGGCACTCTAAATGCTTTCTAAATTCCACTTCAAAGAATTCTAGAGCATCTAATATAAAGTATAGTTTAATCTAATGGTGTCACATTATTCTATAATTACATAACACTAGAAAACATTATATTAACCTAAAATATAGGAAGTGTGTATTCTTTCCTTAAATAAAAACTACGGAATTACCTAATATGATTTACATATATATG
>NC_027750.1:53104482-53104952 GCF_000695525.1 Brassica oleracea var. oleracea | reverse complement strand
TTCTTCATTTTTGTTTAAATTTATATTATTAAAAAAAATTAAACAATAACATTAACCATATAATAAAAAATTAGTTTTTTCTTATATGTTATATTTTAAATTTTTTAAAATGACTTTATACAAAAATGAGGAAACATTATATGTTATATTTTTTTTTAAACGACTTTAAAATACAAAAATGAGGACACCTTATATGTTATATTTTTCTTATATGTTAGAATTTTCGTATATGTTATATTTTGATTTTTTTTAAAACGACTTTAAATTAAAAAAATGTAAGTTTTCCTTAAGTATACGACTAAAAACATTAAAATGACATGTTTCAATTCGATGGTTAATTTGAAAGCTTTCAAAACCATATAGAAGATAAAAGTCAAAATAATTTAACTGTGGAAACAATACTGTTCACTTTTTTCAAGAATGTGTTCGATGGAAAAAATAAGGTTTTTATGTCATAATTTGTTTAATGT
>NC_027750.1:53076879-53104177 GCF_000695525.1 Brassica oleracea var. oleracea | reverse complement strand
TTTTTAAAACGACTTTAAATTACAAAAATGTAAGTTTTCCTTAAATATACGACTAAAAACATAAAATGACATGTATCAATTCGATGGTTGATTTGAAAGCTTTCAAAACCATATGGAAGATAGAAGTCAAAATAATTCAACTGTGAAAACAATACTGTTCATTTTTTTTCAAGAATGTGTTCGATGGAAAAAATAAGGTTTTTATGTCATAATTTGTTTAATGTCCAATCCGATCAATCCATGATGTATTAATTATAGCTTTGTTCCATCATTTTTAATAAAAATTGATCCGATCCATCGGAAAGAAATTATATAATAACAACAAAAAATATTGTATATATATAATTAAAATGATCAAATATATAAAAGAAATTATCTATAATATACACAAATAAACTCATCCTGCGCAAGGCGCATGTCTTATCCTAGTAGGACTTTATGCTTGGGTAAAGGCCAAGACTAAATTTAAGGGGATTGAATGACACTATTTAATTCACATACCAAGATTACTTAGCCACAAAATAAGATTTTTAATTAATGACATATTTTAGCGAAATCTAATACTATATAAATAGGAAATTTGATATGTATCAATTGGCTTTGGTGTCTTATATGACAATATAATATACTTGATTCCCATTAAGTTCATTTTATTTATTTGATTTTTGAATTAGATTAGTGGAATCGAATATAAACATTAATTTTGATTTTCTTTTTTAAAGACATTAATTTAATTTTAAATAATTTTAAATATATGTGATTTCCGGCTGTTTTGTGGATCGTGTGTTGATGGCTGTGTTTTGATTCTTTTCTCTCAAGTATTGATTCTTATTCCCTTCATTTTTGAATAAGTTTCATAATGACATTTTTTCACACATATTAAAAAAATTGCTGAAATATACGTAGGTTGTTATTAATTACACCTCTCTAACCAATAGTAATTGAAATAAAAAAAATTATTTATAAAATCAATGCATCTTGCAATTAATTTTCAGCTGAAAGTAATTATAATTTGCATTGTAATTGTAAAGTGATACTTTTTATGTAACAAGAAAAAAATGTTAGAATGACACTTATTATGAAACAAAGGAAGTATATTTTAAGTTAATGTTCTACAATCAAAAGCCAGTAATGGCAACAGATTGAACAAAAAAGATTATGTAAATATAATTATTTTCCGATATTTTCACCCTACACAAGGTGCGTGTCACTACCTAGTTTAATATTATTCAAGAAAATTTTATAAAGCATGTTATATAAATGTATAGAAGAAATAGAGTTTTCCCGCCAAAACCACAAAATTAAGTTTTCTCGCAAAAAAAACTACATAAATCAAGTTCCCGCTAAAATAGCAAAAATCAAGTTTTCCCACAAAATCAGAAAATCAAATATTTCCGACAAAACCGGAAAACGAGTTTTCCTGCAAAAGTCAAGTTTTCTCGCTGAAACCGTAAAACCGAATTTTCTCACCAAAACCACAAAATCGAGTTTTCCCGACAAAACTGTAAAAACGAGTTCTCACACCCTAATCGCAAAAACTGATTTTTACCGCCAAAACTGAAAATTTAAATTTTTCTGTCAAAACTCCAAAATCGAGTTTACTGGCCAAAATTGCAAAATCGAGTTTTCCAGCCAAAATTGAAAGTCGATTTTTTCCGCAAAAAAGAAAAATTGAGTCTTCCCGCCAAACTGAAATCGAGTTTTCCGTCAAAATCGTAAAAATCAAGTTTTTCCGCCAAAACCGCAAAATCGAGTTTCCCACCAAAATCACCAAATTAAATTTTTTCACCAAAGCTAAAATATCTAGTATTTCCGCCAAAACGAAGCTCAATTTTTGATTTTGATAGAAAAACTGGATTTTGTTGTTTTGGCTGGTAAACTCATTTTTACTGGTTTGCTGGGAAACTCAATTTTTCAATTTTGACTGGAAAACTTTCTTTTGCGGTTTTGAGGGAAAAAAATAATTTGGGGATTTTGGTGGAAACACGATTTTGTGGTTTTGGCAGAAAAATAAATTTTGGTGGTTTTGTCGACAAATCTCATTTTTGGTATAAAAACTCATTTGAGGTTTTAGTAAAAATTCATTTACGGATTTTAATATAATCTGGATTTTTGGTTTTGCGGAAAGAACTCATTTTTGAGATTTTGGCAAAGAAACTTGATTTTACGGGGTGGTCAGAAAAAAAAAATTTTGCATAATCGAACAAAATTAAAATTTCAATATATAGCTAAATATTGTATAACATTTGAATGCAAAATAAATGGGCTAACATTAAGCTCTATAACCCTCAAGGCTAATTATGGTCAACCCTTTTCAGCTCTGTGTCATGTGTCAGAAGCAAGGGTTAGGGCTAAAAAATTATGCAGGGTTATCCCTATAAGCGGGGTGTTAATCGGGCTGGCCCGGTCCCGCAAAGCCAATTGCTATTTAAACCTATCACGTGATACAAATCAAATCTTGATTTTTTTTTTTTTTTTTTTGATGAAATGTTAAATTTATTGATCATCGTTTCAGAAAAGTAAAAGTAAAAGTAGCGCTAAAAGTTTTTTATAGATTACACACCGACAAGTAAATAGTAGTAAGACTAAACTGCAGTTTAACGTGTTTCAAACCATCTTATCATTAGACCCTGTACCTTGCGATTGTTCACATAATTTGTGGAGGTGATGCGATTCCTGACTGCTCTGTCAATTAGCCTTGCCAGCTGATCCACCGACTTGTTACTGGAGTTGTGCTTCCTTTCATTACGTTCTCGCCAGATAAAATATATGGTGGCTTGCAGGACCAGTCTCAGAAGAATGAAAGTCAGGCGATCATACGAACCCGTAAGAAGTGTTGACAGTGTCGTCTCCCAATCCGGGTCAGGTTCCAAGCCAAATAGATTTCCTGCCAATTTGAGCCAGACCATAAAAGTGTAAGGGCAAGCAAAGTAAAGGTGATCTCTCGTCTCATCCGTTTCGCCACAGAAAATGCATCCTTGCGGTTGCCCCCAGCCACTTGTACGATGTCCTGTAGGTAACCTATCTCTTATGGCTAGCCAGGTAATGAAAGCATAGCGGGGAACTCTTTGTGAGAACCATATCAACTTACTCCAAGATACTCTATCTTTACGCTTCCTGATTTGGTTCCATGTTTCCGATGACACAAACCTTGAACCGAAGTCATCAGGCCCCCTTTTCCATAACACCTCATCTTTTCCATCCGTTAATGTAAGATCGTAAGCTTCAATCTCGACAATCATTGAGCGAATCAAAATGTCTCTACATCTTCGAAATCTCCACACACCATCACGTAGTATCTCACGGATTGTCACATCTCTACTGAGCCCCAGCCTCTGTGTGCCTATCTCGCCCACATACTCAATAAGCCTTCCCAGCGGATGCCAAATGTCCGTTCAGAACCGAGTTGTGTTTCCATCATTTACCTGATATCGTAATAACTCTTTTGCTCTTGAGCGAACGCGCAAAAGCTTTCGCCATAGCCACGACCCAAGACCCGTGTCCGTCGCATCCCAGAGCGTCTCGTTCCTCAGCAAATTCTGCTTGACCCACCGAACTCAAAGTGAAGAACCGTTGGCAGCTAGACGCCAAATGAGCTTCAACTGGAAACCCTTACTTATATCTCCGACCCGACGAATCCCCAAGCCACCTTCATCATAAGGGCTACAAACCTCCTCCCATGAAACTTTTGCCCTCGTTGTGATGTTTGGTGATCCACTCCATAGAAATGCTGAACACATGCTCTCAATTTCGTCGATACAGCCCTGCGGGAGACAGAACGCAGCAGACCAGAAGTTAGTGATGCTAGCAATAACCGACTTTATAAGCACGAACCTTCCTGCGTAGGACAATGCTTTACTAGACCAGGAGAGGAGGCGGTTCCTGATCTTTGTTGTAAGCGGTTGATAATCACCTCTGGACATGATTTTTGTAGTGAGTGGGAGCCCCAGATACTTGATGGGTAGCGTCGATATGGATAGACCTAAAGCCGTTGCAGCCCCGTCTAGTACCTGCTTCCCTCTACCAGCTGAGAAAACAGATGATTTTGCCACATTAATCCGCAAACCGGACATTGCCGCAAAGTCATCGAATACTGTAAGTGTACCACGAAGTGATTCAGGCGTACCATCCGTAAAGACCATGATGTCGTCAGCGAAACTCAAGTGTGAGAGCATAACCTCCTTGCATTGAGGATGATATCCAATTCTCCCCTCCAACATCCCTTTATTAAGGAGCTTTGAAAGCACGTTGCTGACAATGACATAAAGGTATGGGGACAGGGAGCACCCTTGCCTTATGCCTCTTGAGCTTCCGAAAAAACCTTCTAATTCCCCATTGACGGAGACCGAGAAGGCCGCTGTACTTATACATTTCATTATCCAAGTGACAAACAGGTCCGGGTAGTCCATAGCTAGCAAGGTGTTCTCAATGAATGACCAACTTACCGTATCAAAAGCTTTTAAGATGTCCATTTTCATGGCCGATCTCGAAGTGATCGAAGGCTTGTGGTAATCCTTAACAATTTCAGTAGCTAATATTACATTTTCCAGCAACAGTCTTCCCTCAACAAAAGCACATTGATTCATCTCTATTGCTGCGGGGAGCGTTGCTTTAAGCCTCCGCGCGAGTATCTTGGAGATAACCTTGTAGATGACATTGCAGCAAGCAATTGGTCGAAAATCGGACAGTTTCTCTGCATTGGTACACTTAGGAACCAGGGAAAACAGAGTGGCATTAATGCTATGTGGCATGAACCCGAAGAGGAAAAATGACTGTACCGCTATAATAAAATCCTCCTTGATCACCGACCAAGCTGCTCGATAAAACTCCACTTGGTAACCATCTGGCCCTGGCGCTTTGTTGTGAGGCATAGAGAAGAGTGTGTCTGAGATTTCAGCTTCCTCCACCGGTTTCAGAAGTAGTGCTTTGGCTTCAGTTGAGCACCTGTAATCAAGCAGTTCTGTTAGCTCTTCTAGCTGGGCCTGTGGGAGAACCTGATGCGTGCTGTTCAGGAAACTCTCAAAATGAGAAGCAGCTTCCATTTTTATGTCACCCGGAAATGTTAGAATTCTACCATCTGCTGTCACAATACGCCTTATAGTATTCTGCGCATTCCTACTCTGCGTTACCTTGTGAAAGAAACGAGAGTTCCTGTCTCCTAATCCTAACCACCGAACTCTTGATTTCTGATAATAGAACTGCTCTTCAATTCCCGAGATGTGGTGCCAGTGCTCCCAAGCATCAGACGCCGCTTCAAAAGTGGCTGTTTGAGGGTTCTGCATAGCCTCCGTTTGCTTTGCACACAGGTCCGCTAAAGCTTGTTTAACCCTTCCCGTTAGATCACCAAACATGTCACGGTTCAAAGCTCTCATTTCCGACTTTAGCGCTTTCAACTTATCTTGAAATCTACGCAGTGCAGAGCGGGAGTGGAACAGGGGGGCTGTCTCGTTCCAGACTCTACTCACAGCTTCAAGAAATCCTGGATGAGAGGCTGTATGGGTGAAGAATTTAAACGGTTTTGAGTTTCCCTGAGGTGCCTCGCGAAGCTGAGTGTGCATTCTCATGTGATCGGACACGCCACCAGACTCGAACGATACATAAGAATTCGGGAACCCTCCAATCCAGCCACTGTTGATCATAACTCGATCCAGCTTTTTGCTGATAGGTTGCTCATTCTGATTATTAGACCAAGTAAAAGATGGCCCTACCTGAGCCAGGTCTGTCATATCACAGGTACGGACTACATTCTGAAATTCTCTGATTGCAATTCTATCTGCTGCAGATTCCATAAGGCTGGAGTGCTCCAGCGTAGAGAGAGCCACGTTGAAATCGCCTTGGATGATCCAAGGATTTACATCTTCCACGACTGTTTCCGCTATAGTTTCCATCTCCCAAATCTTGATTTTCTAATGTGAAACAAAGTTATTGATATGTTTTGCCGGTATATATAACTCACTAATTCACACCTAATAGAGTAACATAAAACATCTATATTATTAAAATTAAAGTATATTTTGGTACTGTTTGGAAACACAAATAACAGTATAAATGAGAATGTCTAGAAACATAGATAACAATAAAAAAAAAAGTATAGTGTCCTTTTAGTAATTTCATTAATATAACTACATTAATTATATTTTCACATTTCACTCGGTTTAACAATTTCATTAATAATATTACATTAACAATACATCACATCATTAATTATAATACCATAATAATAATAGTGCATAATTTTTATTTATTAGTTAATCAACATTAACTTTAATCCAATTATAAAATCAAAAATGTAAATACCTTGGTTTTGCGAATGGTTAAACATTTAGGTTAGTTTGTTTTACTAAATCTTTTTTTTTATTTTAGTTTCAATCGGTGGAACATTGCATAGCCAAAAACATAATTCAAAGGCATGTTTTTGTAAATAATTAATAACTTAAATCAAAATAACAAAAATGTATTACATTAATTGTCACTTAACTTTTTACTCCATATAATTATTTTATTAAATAAAAAACTTCTTTCATTTCACTTAATTTATCCAAACACATAGAAATAATCATTTTGATTAGTTTATAAAATCAGTTAGACACGAACATTGACTATCTATTTAGATACGGGTTGTTCTTTTCAGGTATCATTTTTTTTTTGAAATTAGGCCCCGCTAGAATATTATAAATTTATGTATGGGTTTCGAGTTGGGTTTTTCTGGATCTGGATGAGTTCGGGTCTGATATATAGGAATATAAAATATTTAAATAACAAATGTATCTGAAATAGGTTCGGATATTTATACCAAAAATAACCATATTACTCTATTCGGTCCAGGTCTTTTGGATATATTTAGTTATATTACGATCCAACTAAAATATATAACACTAATTATGAAAAATAAATATCAATGTATAAAAATATAAAAAACTAATACTCGTGCAGGTGCGCGGATCAATCTCTAGTATCTTCTTAGAGTAGTATACAGGTCAATAATTCACATGTCATCGAGTAATTAAGTTACTTTATTATGAAATTCACATTATGTCTTTAAACCATTGAGATGGAAAGGAACACGGTTTCGAAAACCCATATATTTACCTACAATTTAAGAAAATATTTTAAATTAATAAAAATTTAACTATTTTACATAACTAAATAAATTAAAATATAAGTTGAAGACGATTGGAAAGGAACACGCTTTCGAAAACCCATATATTTTACTTACAATTTAAGAAAGTATTTTAAATTAATAAAAATTTAACTATTTTACATAACTAAATAAATTAAAATATAAGTTGCGGGCTTTCAAGCCGGTCCTATCCCAAACGAACTTAAGTCCAAAATATTCAAAACCCAAATTGACTAAGTCCGAAAAGTCTGGTTTTTTAAGTTTAAATAATAAAGTCCAAACCTAGAAATTTATAGGGTTGGGCGTGCTCGGACTGCGGGCTTCGGCCCTAATTGAATTTATACGCAACATGTGTTGCATATTTTCTCTTTTTTGGACATATTTGTAGGTTAAAGTTTAGAACAACTACATACCTTATGCACTACTTCCCTTAGTTTCTCACTCTTTAGGTTTGTATGTGTTAGATCTTGCTCTGCGATTTCGGGAAAAGTCTTAAACCTTGAGCATCCCTCGAGATCAAGGTGCACGAGAGAGTTGAGATAAATGCCGGCTGGAATAGTCTCCACTTTTACGCATAAATTCATCAGCAGAACTCTCAGTTTTTTTAGATCTCGAACCGAAGAAGAAAGCTCCAACAAACTTGAGCAAAGCCCAAGATAAAGTCTCTCAAGATTTGTGGCTTTTGAAAGATCCGGGATTACTTTGAGGTTTGAAGATCCCCACAAATTTATTTCCTTGAGACATGGAAGCAACTGTACCCAAGAAAAACAAATAAAAAAACACATAGTTAAGTACATATACACATCTAACTACTACTAATAACATATATAGACACTATCTATGAAACTTACCACAACTCCTTCCCACAGCTTTTCGAGCATGCTTATCCGCATTTTTAGCATAACGAGGTTTTCAGGACAAAACTTAGAAGGCATACATCTCATTGGATACCCGTACCAACACAATAATTTGAGACTAGAGGGTAAATAGCTGAAGTTTTCTGGTAAGTGTGATTGACCCGCTCTTCCTAACATATAATAGCTTTGCGAGTCAAACTCTAAGAAACAGAGATTACACATCCTTCTGAACGCATTCTCGTATACATGAAGAGTTTTAATCGTATCCATATTCAGTGCTATACCCAAAACCTTTTTAGTACCCTGAAATTTTAAGATCAATAAAATGGAGCAAAACTAATTAGATTAGCAATAAAATGGCACGCATTTAATCTGTTTGCATCTGATATATGGATAGACAAAAAAAATAACAAAGCTTACAGTGTTATTTTCAAACACATGGCAAATATCCTTCGAATCAATAAGGAATTCTCGTTCTCCAGGCTCATCGGACTGTGAATGAACAATCTCTTCACCCATTTCTTGTAGCAAAGAGTGCATTACCACATTATCTTCTCTTACATGTACAAGAGACTTATCGACTAAATTCTTAAGCCCAATATGAACATCTAGGTCACTATCTGCTAGCATCATCTTTATGTGATCGACTTCCTTACCATTGAAAAGACATGCAATGTGGCGAAATATTGCTTCATCTTTCTTGTTGTTTAATCCGTTGTAGCTGACTCTTAATGTTCTTCCAATTTTTCCATCCAAACCATTCCGAAGCCTCGGCAGCATATCCGGCCAATCTTCTACGTCCCTACCCCGTAAACTAGAACCCAAAACGTTAAGACCCAATGGAAGGCTACCTGCACGCAATACAACTTCAGAAGCAAGCTTCGCAAAACCATCAGGTGGAGAACTTTTTCTAAAAGCATATCGACAAAACATCTCCACTGCGAGTTTATAAGATGGGAGAGAGACCTCGTAAATGTGATCAATCCCATGCGCCCTTAATAAATGCTTATCTTTTGTAACCACAATTATTCGACTCCCACTTCCAAACCATTGAATTCTTCCTGCTAAGGCTTCTAGCACATCTTGATCATCCAAATCATCAATAAAGATAAGAGCTTTTCGGTGCCTTAGCATCTTTCCCACTGCACCTATATGATCTATCTTTATATCTCTCTTATCTAAAACTTCAGCCAAAAAAGCTCGTTGCAAGTGCAGCTTCATGTTATAGTCACATAGATTAGCTCCTCTATGAACCTCCATGCTCTTGGATATGAAAACCTTGTCTATGAAAACACTATTTTGGAACCGGCGAGAGAGCCGACTAAATAGAGCTCTTGCAATGGTAGTTTTGCCAATTCCGGAGGGACCCCATATCCCGACCATTTTTACTTCCTTGGAATCCAAGTGCAGCAATGAACTCATCTCTCTGATGTGATCTTCAATTCCAACAAAATCCTCAAACTCATCTGATGGAGATAAATTCAATTTATCCAAAACATCATCCGCTATTTCTTCGACCATCTTTGCTTCGTTTGCCCTAATAAAGAAAAAAAAACATTTTTTTTTCAAAAATTCTATTAAAATACGTCAACTAAAATTTGTTAAGTTTTTTTTTTTTGATAATTCAGGCAATTCAGACATCCCAGAGGGAACCCGACTAACGCCTAAGTACACCTTTGCAGAAGGCATTCTGGAGGTGCCTTTTTCAGCCCATTTTAATCGACGGTGGCCAGCAGGATTCGAATCCAAGTCCGGGCCAAAGCTCCCTCAAAACCACTAGACCGTCCTCGCTTGGTTATTTGTTAATCTTTTTGCCACACATACTTTTTTCCTACCTAGTTTAATATTAATCTAATTATTTTATTCATTTAAAATTGTAAACTCTCAGTTGAATACAGTCCCCTAAGTTTTTTAATTATGTTCATTTTAATAATTAACATTTTAATTAAAATATCAATAACCTTCAAAATATTTTTTTTTAAAACAAAATATTCAAAGTTCAGATAAAAATCTTAAAATTTATAGTTTTTAGTTTAAAAGTTTTCATTATAAAAGTAAGTAAATGTGGATAATCAAAAAAATACTAATCTTATTTTTTTAGTTTTATTAGAAATTTAATTTGTTTTCTGAATAAATCTTATATAATTTTTCCATTCTTAATTATTCTTAAAAGAAAATTTAAAATTTTTATCCATAAGTCACTTTTATTCTTATAACTTAAAATTTTAAATTTTAAGACTTGTTTTTGAATTTCGGAAATCTTAAAATTTTATTGAAACCTATTAATATTTAATTAAAATGAATATAGTCTAAGCATAAAAATGAACAAATTTTTAAAATTAATATATTTAAATAGTATAATAATTAGATTGAGTATAAACAAGGTAGCAAAAAAAATGTTTGGATATTAAAATATTTAGTAAATTTAGTTGGGATATTTTTATGGATGTTTTTTCTTCTGATTTTACAATCATGTTTGTTTGTCCTTTTCTGTGGAGCAGGATGTAATTCGGGTCTTACATTCCGACTAATCTCTTCAAGATCAGAACAAGAGCCGGTTATTTAATCTTTTCTTAAAGAGAATCGAACCCAGAAAATCAAGCTTCCACATAACCACTAGACCAACAAACCGTTGGTACACAATCATGTTTGTTAAATGTGGTTCATAAATTCGTACCAGGTGGTTGTTTCAAAAAAAAAAAAAAAATTCGTACCAGGTGACACTATGATATCCAAAGATGTTAGCTACACCAGTCAAAGCTTCCCTCCATCGAATGATCTTGTCCTCTGTTTTATTTTGGCATGTCTTGTCAAAGATCTTCCCAAAGTCTCCGGTCTGTTTCCTCACGTGGGAAGGATCCAAACCGTAGAAAACTGGTATGACCACTTGACCACACTCTTCCTTGCACTTCACGATCTCAAGCAACTCATTTAAACACCAGCTTGAAGAGGCGTAGTTTGTGGAGAAAATGACCACTGCAATCCTTGAATCCTTGATCGCCTTTGTAAGCTCGGGATCAAGCGATCGGCTTTTCTTGATCTCGTTATCTTTGAAAGCAATGATAAGTTTCCGATCTAGCTCCTTCAGAAAGTGGCTCATGAATGTCTTGCGGACATCTCCTCCGCTGAAGCTTGGAAAAACGTCATATGACCAATTATGAGAAGAGAATGAAGAAGAATAAGCCATATAGAATTGCTCGTATAAGCCGATTCCAGAAAACAAAAATAAGTTAGAGAAGAAGTGAAACCAATGAATTAGCAGCTTAAGAATTACATTATTGTTTATCTAACTCTCCTAATGCAACTTTTGACTGTTCAAACCTTGCGAAGGAAGTTCCGCTCCTTTTGACTGTTTCGTGACTTTCACACAACTCACGACCTTTTTTCGAGTTTCTTTTCCTTACCTTAAAATTTAAAGTTTCTTTCACATCACAAAGTCAAAAGTTTGTAACTTTGGTTGCTTTATGGTAATGAATGATGACATCACTGAGTGCGGTGTTCAATTGAAAGAAAAACACAGGTACCAATCACACTTATCTTGCATTTTTCAAATAGAGCAATAGACTATAACAAGTGGCCCGCACTTTTTTATGCACATAGGTATATTATATTACCCACGGATTGTTTGAAATCCGCACTAAACAACAAAAGTATTGTTTTTTTGGAATTTTTGCAAGATTGGCTCAAAACTCATAGTCAGACCTAAAACTAACCCATATTTTTTTTGGATTTTTTTTTGTCTTATTCACCCCACAAGTTCATAATATTCAAGAAAATGCTATCAAATTTTTTTTATTTTTTTTCCGAAAATGACATTTTTACTCTCTCACCCTCATCTTCTCCAAGTAATTACAAGATTGTCATTGTCATCAATACCCCAACCACCATAAACAACCAATTTGAAGCTCTTAATGCACCTAAAATTCATTTACACTCTCTCTTTCTTACTTGTTATGAACTAAAAACAACATCTTTTTCACTTTGCCTCCATATTCATCCAAAAAACTCAAGCTTTTGATTCAAATTTTTTTATGGTTTATAGAGTCATTCAAGCATACTATTCTTGGTGGGTTACTTTCGTTTGAGATTCTGGGTGGTTGGAGAAGACTTTGTGTGCTAAGGAAGTCGTCTCACTAGTTTAAGGTATGAAATTGGAATTTTTTCCATATCTGTTCGTGTAGAAGACTTACATGTAAGTAGTCTGGCTGTAGAAGACTTACGGGTAAGTCTTCTGGTCAAACGGATGACTTACTTTTACGTCGTCATCTTTGATAAGTCGTCTAGGATAAATGGGTTAGTTTTGCATTAGACCGAATTGTGTCAGATATTTGACTTTTCCTGGACGACTTACCAGTAAGCCGTCTCCTAAGTCGTCCAGTAGAAAACCAAAAAATCAATATTTTATTAAAACTAAACGACTTCCACGTAAGTCGTCTCAAGTTAATTTTGCAATTGGAAAATAAAACTTAAATATTTAACTTTTCCCAGACGACTTACGCGGAAGTCGTCAAGTAAGACAGCTTATTTGAAAGTCGTCCAGGATAAGTAAAGTAGTCCAGATTTATTTCCTAGATTATGGTCAAACCTTGCTTATCTCCGACGACTTTCTCGTACGTTGTCTGCCTGGACGACTTTCAAGTAAGTCGTCTGGGTAAAGTTAATTATATAAGTTTCTTTTTTGAATTGCAAACTAACCTGAGAAGACTTACAAATAAGTCGTCTAGCTTTAATAAAATATTGAAATTTTTGTTTTCCCTGAGACGACTTACTGGTAAGTCGTCCAGGAAAAGTCAAATATCTGACACAATTCGGTCAAATGCAAGACTTCCAGTTTTATGTTCACCTTTCCAGACGACTTAATTATAAGTCTTCCAAGACTTCCAGTTTTATGTTCATCTTTTCCTCAATCAATCACTCGACAGTAAGAGATATAACTTACCGGCGGCGGAGTTCAACGAGACGCCTCTGAGAGAATGCGCGCTAGGGTTTTCTCTCGGATCTTAAATAGAGGAAGTGGTTGTGAGAACGGTGGTGAGAACGACGGTGATAATGACAGAGAGATAACCGGCGGTGAGAACGATGGATTAGAGAGAATCGACGGAAATCGCCTTCGAAATCGCCTTTGAGAGAAACGGCTTTAGGGTTTTCTGATTTTCGATAAAGAGTGGAAAAAAATACCTTATATATGGCCGATAAATAATCCGATTAGGTTTAAAAGTACATTTTAAAATTAAAGGTTTGGTCCGGTTTGGACGACTTACTAGTAAGTCGTCTGTTGAATACTGTACATCAGACGACTTACTAGTAAGTCGTCCCAAACCCTAACTTTAACCCCTAAACTAAATTGACTAAATTAACTAACTAACCACGTTATAAACCCGTAGTTATACTTAAATAGTGTTTACTATACATAGAAATAAAAACACTTAGGTAAATTTTAAAGTTTTCAAAAAAACATTTATGCATTCCAAAATCTAACCCTAATACACATACAATACTACAACATATGTTGGCAAAACCTAAACCAAAGAATATCATGACTCACTACTTTCACTCAACTATGTTGAAAACAATTAACTTTTGTTATATCTTAATTTATATCTCTTAAAACATATGTTAATTATATGATTTCAATTTTTCACTTATCAAAATATTTTTTAAAAAAATTTTAAATTATTTCTAAGTAAAACTAGTCCAGACGACTTACGGGGGTTAGAAACGTAAAAAAATTTCTGTTTTTTTGTTTGTTCACAAGGGGTTGGTTGTAATTTCAATAGCCTTTTAGGTTACTTTTGTATTTGATTCAAGTTTGGGTTAACCTTTGTGTTTGAAATCAAGTTGTGAGTCATATTTGGCAATTTTCCCATATATATA
The DNA here is from genome assembly GCF_000695525.1 of Brassica oleracea var. oleracea. NCBI lineage: Eukaryota > Viridiplantae > Streptophyta > Magnoliopsida > Brassicales > Brassicaceae > Brassica > Brassica oleracea. The sequence goes on along the minus strand of NC_027750.1, from coordinate 53,090,326 downwards.
TATATATATATATATATATGTCAATATCATTTAAATTTAACTATATACCATATAAAATAGGTAAATATGATTGTTTGATTTATTAATCATAAAAAATATTGTACATAAAAGAGTGATTATTTTGATTTATGTGTTTGTGCCAATTTAATTATATATATAACAGTTACGTGCTTCTCAATTATTCAATATATATATTATTTATTATTTTATAACTAGAGCCGGCCCGGGCTACGCACGGGATTTTTGTTTAAATTTTAATTTTGATTATATATTTTGACAGTTTAACTCCTTGAATATGCATACTAAAAAGTCTGAGCTCTTTAGTCATTTAGACTTAAACGCGTCACGCGGGATTTGGTATTTTGGCCAATATATATTTTAAGTTTGTTTCTAAATTTATCAGGTTGTTTCATGTTTGGTTAGAACCAGTATTTCACACAATTCTTTTGTGAGTGGTGTAATTTCTAATTTGCAAGACGGAGATTAACGTATGCATATGGTATTGTTTATTTTTGATGTAGGATAGTTGTGTGAGTTTATTGTCTTCATACAAACTTCACAACCGTTAATACCTAAGTTTTGATTTATTTTATTTGACAACACTTAAGTTGTAATCCGGTGTTGATTTGTTAAAGAACTTCAAATAGTTTGGTTTTATTCTAATACCATGAGCTAAAATATCTTTTGCTCAATTTACGAAAACAAACTTCGGGTTTTATCTTCCTAGCTTTATTTATTTTTAAAGCACTACACTTTACCAATCATGTTGTACCTTTATTTTTGTTAGTCAAAGCCTACAACAAATTTTTATTAACTTTTACCAATTATGCTTTAGCTTTATTTTTAAAGCTATAACAAAAACAATTAAAGCAAATTTTTTTTCTTATGTATTTTAAGCAAAAAACCTACATCTTTGTTTTATAGGCTGTAGAAACTGTAAAATGAAAAAAAAACTATTTATAATATCAAACAAATTAGATAATCATAATAAAAACATCTAAAATATTTTAATTTAATTCTGGGTGTTTTCAAAATTATTGAAATATTTTAAATAACATAAATTATTATTTACATATCACATTTTAAATAAAAGTAAACTTTGATAATTTATAAAAATCATTAATAAAAACTATTTTATATATACATCACATATTTTATTTTAAAATATCTACAACAACCTTACAGCTACAAAAAATTTAATTACAGCAAATGTTTCTGCAAAAAAATCTAAACAACTTTACACCTACAACTAACTTACCTACAACTAACCTTTTACAGCTAAATTTTTACAGCCATAGTCGAACCAATCATAACCTTCGTCATCTGTAGTAGTAACATGTGTTATACGGGTTTTGAAAATTGTACCGATAAAATGTAATTGTTTCTCTTGTACTTCTATACAGATTGCTTGATGTGTTTCTAACAATTGGCCTATTTTTTTTTTGTTTTGTTTTGTCTATATCCATATTTATCTATGATTTTTTGACCAACACACCGTCTTTCCTCTATATAACATTATTATATCGTAAACGCAGATTTGAACCAAAAGAAAAAATCATATACACATCCTTGTCATAGGAACCTTGTTTTTTTTTAATGAAAATACATTTGTAAAATCATCTTTAATACAATAGAATGTACCTAAATGATTCTTCACAAAAAACAAAGAAATAAGCACCCACATTTAAATATTACATTGCTATTTTTATTAATCCAATGTATATATGTATATTGGAGCAAAGAAAAGTTATCACACGTCGTATAAAAAAATGTTTATAACTGACATTTCTGTTCTATACTGAAAGTAGACGTCAGTAATCAATTTCACAACGGAAACAATTCTGAAAGCGTCGGTGAAGTAAAAACAATGTTCAGTCTCTTTGAATTGATCAGTAATTACTTTTTACGAATCAAGACTCCAAAATCATATTCCTGAAACAAAAGCCAGAAAGTGAAACTTCGCTCCACTTCTATCTCCTCTTACTTACTAATGTTACATGAATGCTACACAAATGACTTTTTATTATCAATTCTTTTTTATATATGAAAATATAAAATATGATTCTACATATCTATACCTCTGTATACTACACGACCTCCGCATAACGCTTAGTTTCATCATTTGAGCGATCATTATCAAAGCCGTTACCAGAGTTAAGATCTTTTACTTGAGGCCGGTGTGGATCCGCAAATACTTCCTCCCTTTGGGGGTGGTTCGCATAGAATACCCACAGCACCAGACACAGCAACACTCTAACAGAGATCATCCCCAGCCCCGCGTTCACAACCCTCAGATTACACTCCAAGGGCGGACAGTAGTCCGATGTAATACTCTCAAACGTATCCCTCACAAAGTTGCAATCCCGAAAGCTAAGCAGCGGTGGCGTGTAATGCTCCAACGCTAGCTCTCGTTCACAGCTGCCACCAGCTGCTTGTATATCTCAGGCGTCACTCTCCCCACCGTCGTGCAGACATCGGATTTTGTTACCTCGCATATGTAGCTCTCCCACACCTAAAATCATTAAGACATTCCTTGGACCTTTGGTGTTTAGTTAAATACATTACAAAGGTAAGTATGTACCGATGATGCGTTTCCTATTGACAGTTCCCAGGAGCCGCGCTCACGATCTTCCACGTTTGTGTCGAAGGGGCTGCAAAGAGGAGGCATTGGCGGTCTGGACTGGTTGTAGTAGAAGTTTTGGCCTGGAGATGGGTTTGTATTGGCGAAGGCGTAGACGAAGGTGTTCACGATGGTGACGATGCTGTTGATGACGAATTTGTTTTGAGCGAGAGTTTGGTTTGTTGTTTGCTCGTCTACGCATGAGAGGATGCTGCTTAGTGCTGTCTCTGCGTGAAGGTGGTCTACCCATTCCTTCATGGCTACACACGTATCTGAAATTGCACTGCACTGCACCAAACCAAAACAAAACAATGACATTTAGTCAGTGTTCTAAAACCGGCGGGTAGAGAGCAGTAAAAATGTAAATCCAAGGACCACTAGCGGCAACAAAGAAGAAACAGTCAGGTCTCTGATCTTCCGGAATCGCTCGGCCGCCTTTAGAAGTGTTGACTCTTTCAAACGTCTTCACGTATTTCTCCATCTGTGGTCGTTTCTTATGAATTGATTCCCAAAATTTCTTCATTATGCTCAATAATGATGTCGGACGGCATCTCGGTATCTACGGTCTCAGATTCTGTTTAAACCAATTAAACAAAAATACAAATAATTTCAGATTCTTACTAACATAAACAAAGCTATGAATATCCAAACGACCAATCTTAGCAAACAAAACGACACAACCAGATCTAATAGTCATATTACATAAATACAATATTAACTAAAGCATATAATCTTCTATACATAACATAATCCGGTTTACCTTCATGAGTTCACCATTTGGCTCCATAGAAGCTCAATTTACAGGACACCACGCCACACCCTATGCCAAACAGGCAAACAACATATGAAACCAGTGAAAAATGAGACTTTGTCCGCTTCTACTAGTTCTCAGCATCAGCCACAACTTCACATGTAAATCACCAACCCAATCCAAATCAACGAACAATAAAAACATATGAGGAATCATATAAAACGCTAACCTGCAGCCGTAAATGTCACCAAGACTTCGACTTGTGATCAAGACAAATTTTCATCGCCATCGCTTCATTAATTTTCAGATCCATGAACTGAAATCGGATTCTGATTTTGAATCGTCAAACACAGATGCAAAAAAAAATGATGAATCTGTAATGGGAGCTTTTGGGATTGTTGGAAAGAAGACGAAACAACGCTATCGAATGGCGGAGATGGAAGACGGGTCCTCGTTTCAAGACTGGGTTCTACTAAGCAAACATAAAGCCCAAATACAAACAAAACAGTAGCCCACACAGATTGCACACTAACTTAAATGAAACGCTGCGATTTCCCTCCCTGGACACGTGTTGTAAGCACAAAAATCGACTTATCTACGTGGAATCTGACGTGGCGCAACAGGAGAGAAGGAAACCCTTCTTTGTAATAATAGATATGCAAAAATACAGAATGTTCATCTGGCATAAGGCGCAGATCTTAGCCTACTGGTTTTATTATTACAAAAGAATATTTACGGATGCAATAAGAGTGTACATGGCATTTTCAAAACATAAATTGGGAAATTCTCAAATTTATCTGGCTCTAGGGATAAACTCAGAAGCAGAGGAGAGACTGAAGTTGACATAACCTCTCGAGGACATCTCTTCGCTACCTTGTTTCCTTGCATTTTCCAAGGCCATACACTCGTTTAGCTCCATCACAACGTGTGCCATTGTTGGTCTCCGGTCGGAAGACGGGTTCACACAAGCCAGAGCCAGCTCTACCATCTTCCACGCACCGTTTGTGTCATAGTCCCCCATCAGTTTGGGGTCAATGATGTTCCTGAGGTCTCCTTTAGTGAGCATTAACACAGCCCATTCAATGATGTGGGTTCTCTCCCGGGTTTTATCTATAACAGGTTGGTTTGTGATGATTTGTAACAGCACTACACCAAAGCTGTATACGTCGCTCTTCTCACTCAGCGAGTTTGTTTTGTTGTACCTGAAAGAGTATATAACTTTCTCACCACTCATTTGGGCAACAAAACAAACAAAAGTGACGATAACTGAGTTCACTCACTCGGGGTCCAGGTAACCAGGTGTGCCCGCAACTGCAGTCGATATTTGGCAATCGCCATCGATTGGAAAAGATCTAGTGAGCCCAAAGTCAGCTAATTTAGCTCCATATCGCTCATTCAATAAAATGTTGGTAGTTTTCACATCTCTATGGACCATAGGAGGCTGACATCCATTGTGAAGATACTCTAACCCTGTTACAAATGGTTTGGTTTATGTCGATCTTGATTTGAGACATCATATACAGAACATCTAGTCCAACTTTTTATGTCATGAATCAGACAAAAAAGGTAGAGATAATAAGTCGGAGTATTGCTCACCTTGTGCTGCCTCTACAGCTATTTGCATCCTGTTTTCCCAGGTTAGGACGTTGCCCCCGCGTTTTCCTGTAATGGGCATTGAATGTTTAAAACTGTGAAAGGAGATTGGATTCAACTAAATCAGAGTGTCTTAGGTAAAAGTGTTTACCCGACATGTTCTCACTCAGGTCTCCATTTGCCATGTATTCATAGATCAAAGCCAAGTTATCTCCATCATCACAGTATCCAACAAGTCCCACCAAATGTCTGTGATGAACTCTTGAAAGAAGGTCAACCTAAGAAATATAACAAAATTATCATTTCATGATTTGAGAAACTTCAAAGAAAACAAAAATTAACATGAGCAACATCTTGTTAAAAGTACCTCTGCTTTGAACTCCTTGTACCCTTGAGCTGATGAGTGAGAGAGCATTTTAACAGCCACTTGAGTATCATCCAAGTTTCCATAATACACTGTACCAAAGCCTCCTTTGCCAAGAACTCTCTCAAAGTTTTTAGTTATTTTCAGCACCTCGTGATATGTGATCTTGAGGTCCTTACTTTTAACTCCACTGGCATTGACTGATATGGGTCCTCGAGCTGTAACACCGTATAAAAATATGTGAAATGAAAAAATAAAAAAAAATACGTGAGTGTGACTAAAATCAAAAATCGTACATTTCTTTTTTCTTCTTCTAACAACGAAAATGATGGCCAAGATGACTAGCAAAGCAAACACTCCGGCCACTGACATTGCGATAGCAACCACTGGAACCTTTTTACTCTCTTTTCTGTGAGTTTCACTCAAACTGTACTCATCAAAAGGAGATATGAAGTTTAGTATGGCACAGAGAGTTTATTGTACTCTTCACCACTCCGAAAAATTTGAGACTGAATCAGTGAAGAAGTATGAACATCTTACATTAGTGTTAAAGAATTTCTGTGTAACCTTTGTTGAAGAGAATCTGGAATTGTGCTATTGAGATTTGGATTTCCACTTAAGTTTCTGCAAAGGAGAAAGCTCAAACTTTCCGAACCAAAAAAAAAATAGAGAAAGGGTGTTGATATAAGAAGCTCACATGAGTTTCAACAACTTCATATCAGCAAAAAACGCTGGAATATCTCCTGACAAATCATTCTTTGATAAATCTCTGTTCATTGAGAGAGAAAAAATTTGTTTAGTTATAAATCATATCAAATACGTAAGTTAATTGGTGTAACGGTTCAGGTACTTACAGCTCTATCAACTGTGTTAGCTTGGCAAATTCAGGTGTTATGCGACCAGTCAATTTGCTGTCTGTCAAGTTCCTAATGTATCCCAAAGAGTTAGAATTCGGGAAACCACGAAACAGAATGAATCTTGAGATGAACAAACAAAACATACAAGGATATGATCATTGGTGAATCAGCATTTGGATAACTGCACTTTAAACCTTCCCAGTGTAAAAACTGAGGAGCACATGGATCTCCCTGCCAGCTAACCTTTTCCTTCAACTCGTAACTTTGCTTGATGTTAACCATAGCAGAAACTGATTAATCAGCACGTTCCATAAACCAGACAAAGTCAAAAGACAGGAAAGAAATTAGAAAAGGAATGGTTTTTAATGAACACTATATTCTGACCGGTGCGTCCGCACCAGTGTTTTTTATTTATTTTATATTGTTCAAAAAAATTTACATGATTGATTGTATATATTTTTACCACTTATCAATATTTAATATAATTTTATAGTTTATATGAATCAGTTTTTCTAATTAGTTTTAAATTTTCATTTGTTTTATCTATTTATAAATAAATAAATATATATCTATATATATATATATATCTTGATGGGTTGGGATTGAAATGTAGAAATATAACAATAGCAGTGAATTATCATTTATTTTTTGTTTATACATTATTTATTTATTATAATAATTCATTATTTATGTCGAATTACATTTTTAGTTCTTAATAGATTAGATAAATAGGTTTTAGATGATATTTCTATTATAAACTTATACACATTTACTGTACATATTTTCTTTAAAATAAGTACTTTGTGCAGTATGTTATATTTTAAATTATACTAGATAAAATAGGTTAATTTTTTTTATTATTTTAATTCTATATATTTTATTTGGTCTTTATATTAATTCATTCTACTAAACCTATCTAATCATACAATTGATCTAAATGGGTAATTATGATATAATAGAAACAAACATGGACCAAAATAATTAAAAAACCGTATAAGCTCAATTTAATAAGCAAACAGATTTTTTTGGTGGGAAAAAGGATTAGTTCCTTATAGATAGTTATGTTGAATTTTGGTTTTAAACGTAATAGGCTTTTTTGATTAAACCGACAAATTTTCAATTTATATGATAGTATATAGAGAAGAAATATTCAATAAATTAGTCAAGTGTAGCTAGATTTTTTATTTTAAAGATTGATATCATATTATTTAATGTGGTTGCTTAAATATAGGAACTATATTGTTTAAAAGGCTAGTGGCATAAATTTGTCATATTAAAGATAAAGTGAGGGTTAATTTCCACTTGTACTTCAGTCTTAATAGATTATATATATTTTTATTTGGTCTTTATATTAATCCATTCGACTAAACCTATCTAATCATACAATTAATCTAAATGGGTAATTGTGATATAATAGAAACAAACATTGACCTGAATAATTAATAAAAACCGTATAAGCTCAATTTAATAAGCAAACAGATTTTTTTGGTGGAAAAAAGGATTAGCTCCTTATAAATAGGTATGTTGAATTTTGGTTTTAAACGTAATTGGCTTTTTTGATTAAATCGGCACATTTCCAATTTATATGATAGTATATAGAGAAGGAATATTCAATAAATTAGTCAAGTGCAGGTTTTTTATTTTAAAGAATGATATCATATTATTTAATGTGGTTGCTTAAATATAGGAACTATATTGTTTAAAAGGCTACTGGCATAAATTTGTAATATTAAAGATAAAGTGATGGTTAATTTTCACTTGTACTTCAGTTTTAATAGATTAGATATTTTTATTTGGTCTTTATATTAATCCATTCTACTAAACCTATCTAATCATACAATTAATCTAAATGGGTAATTATGATATAATAGAAACAAACATTGACCTGAATAATTAATAAAAACCGTATAAGCTCAATTTAATAAGCAAACATATTTTTTTGGTCGGAAAAAGATTAGTTCTTTATAAATAGGTATGATGAATTTTGGTTTTAAACGTAATTGGCTTTTTGATTAAATCGACACATTTCCAATTTATATGATAGTATATAGAGAAGGAATATTCAATAAATCAGTCAAGTGCAAATTTTTTATTTTAAAGATTGATATCATAATATTTAATGTGGTTGATTTAAAAGGCTAGTGGCATAAACTTGTAATATTAAAGATAAAGTAAAGGTTAATTTCCACTTGTACTTTAGTTTTAATATATTAGATGTCTGAATTACCTTCATCTTGGCTCGTGTCGAGCTGTAGAAAGTTTAAGACGTTGTAAATCTCGAGGGCGTTGATAAGAGGAGGAAGAGTTGAGTTCCCAGTCATTACAAAAGAGAAATTGAATTTCCCATCTGGAGAATTCAAAGCTCTTGGGTTATACAATGTTCTCATTTGGAGTTTCCGAGGCCTATAATAGGGGAACCAATTTTTGCCACCATTATAAGTAATGTTGAACTCTCTGATATCATTAGCTTCAAGATTATGTATTTCTGCGAAATGCATGTATATATATGTCTGTGCAGTGATCTCGCTGAGAGTCCAATTTAAGGTTAGAGGCTGACTAGCATTTTTAGGGACAGCAGCTGTCTTCGCCACAACTTCTGGCACATCGTAGAAGTTACTTGTATTGACAAAAAGGTCCGTCCTTATAGATACCTTTTGGTCGTCTGAGTATGGAAGCCAGGTTCGGTCGTGGATGTCGTCATCATACCTATAAAAGGAAAGGAGAGTATTAATGGAATCTCTTTTTTTTGGGCCGGTTTCTGGTATTCTCTTTTTTTTTTGTCATCCGTTTCTGATATTCTCTTATTATTCAAAACTTTAATCTCACACATTCTATATTCTGAATGAATTAATAGACTTTCATTTTTCTCCTACTTTTTCTCCCAAAATTTCAATTTCAAATTTTAATTGTCGGAAACAACTTAGGTTTTGAATGGTGGCAAAATGAATGAAGAGGAACATTAAATTTTTTTATCATTCCTATAAACACTATTTATAAAGAATAATTCTTCCTTTTTCATTTCTGCTCATTCCTTTTTTTTTGTATAGAATAATACAAATAAATCATTACTCACCAAATTTAAGAAAGAACAATCATTCTCATTTATTTATATTGTTTAATCCATCTTCAGCTTTTTTATATTCATAGTGTTCTTAAAATGTTTATGAGTTAGACCATTACTATAACTACAACCATTATACCAAGTAGTACTTTGGAAACTGTACTATTTGGTACAATTAGATTCTCGGACAATGGTACAACTTGTATAACTAAACTCTAGTTATACCAGGTTATACTCGAACAATGGTACAATTTTGTATAATTGAATTCTACTTACACGAAATTACACATTTATACTAAGTTGCACTCGAATAATTGTGTAACTTAGTATAACTACTTGATAATAGTTCAACTACATGAAAGTTGTACTACTGTCACATAGTTATACCAGGTTGTATTACAGTGATGGTGCAATTTGGTATAATTATTTCCTAAGTTTTTTAGTTATTTTACGTAGTTACCAAAATCTGTGAATTCAAAAGAAATTGAAAAAAAGGAAACCGACAAAGAAATGAAACAATAGAAAAATAAAAAGAATAAGAAGAAGAGAATAAATGAAAAAAAACCTAATTTGGCCATATTCTTAAATGCAAAAGAAGAAGATTGCAAACAAAGGAGAAAACAAAAACAAATCAGAAGAAGAAGATAGAAGAGAAATCGGAAAAAAAAAGAACGAGGCGTGAAAAATTAGGAGAAAATTTTAAAAAACAACAAAAAAAAAAGAAGAGAGGGAGAGAAGAAGAGAGAGCTTGGGTTTAGATTTATAGTTTAGGAGGAAAATAAATTAGGTTAAAAAGAGTGGTGAATTTTGTAAACTGATAAATTTCTGAAAGTTTTCAATTTTTAACAAATTTTGAAATTAAAAAATAGAAATTAATTTAATTTTTCGAAAGAGAGTTTTTTTTTTTTTTTTGGAAAAGGAAAGAAAGAGAGTATTTAAGAAAAAACTTTGTTGTAGGAGTATATAAGCATTTAATCCTTGTTGTTAACTTAACAGAAAGAACAAACCAACAATTACAAATACATAACCTTTCTGACTCATTTTTACCTGACAAATAATGGTGTGGGTGAAAAGTAAACTCTTGAGACCAAGATCAACGATCCACTTTGCGTGACATAAGTTCCATTGTGTAAGGGACGGATTTCCAAAGAGTTAATAAACGGTGTCGTTTCTCCTGTCTTAACGAGACAAACTTGAAGACGGTTTTGTGTTAAGACATGGATCATCTCACGGTTCGAACCATATCTGCCTCCAGGGAATGAAACAGAAGTCCATTTGTTAGGACCAATGTGAAGATCAAACCTTGGGAGTCTATTTAGATCGTCATAGTTCCCATAATTAAAGGAAGCTTTGATCAGATATTTTCGGTTAGCTGTGAGGTTAAAGTTGTAACAGTTTCTTTCACCTTCAGGAAAGCTTCTTAAAGTCCAATATTGTTGCTGTAAACGCGTTTTGTTCGCATCATTGATCCTCCCGACCAATCCGCTATCGATGTAATTCGCATCTGATTCGTATATTATATTCGTCGACTTCTCCGTATAAACCGTTTCTTTAGGGACCAGCCCACAAGCTAAACTGATGAATTCTGTTCATGATCAACGTTATTTTATTCCAAAACGGTTCAATCAAAGCAGTAATAGCATGAAGAAAATAAATGTAAACAGAGTAAGAACCTGATTGATCTTGAGCTTGAATTGATTCAAAAATACCATAGGCTATTATCAAGAGCAGCAAAAAGCTATGAAAATACTTCATTTTTTCTTTCTATATTTTCTGTGTGTTGGTTGCTCTGATTCAGAAGAGGCTATTATTTATGGTTCATTCGTCTTAGATTGCCGAAGACTCATGAGATTACATTGTAGGTACTAGTCAACGTATTTTGGCACTCATGAGATTACATTGTTACATGTGTCCTAGTCCAATCCCATATCCCACAAATGGGCTACAGCCACGTGTCTGCCGTAAGAGAGCTGTTACTATGTACATTGGTTAAACTTTTTCAAAGTCATATTCTCAACTTTTTGCATTCCATATCATAATATCTAGGCCCTCACCATAATATCCGTAACCCGAAATACGTACCGAACCCGAATAGAAAAACCTGATCCGTATCCGGTCAAAAATGTAAAAAATACCCGAATAGATCTTATAAGTTGGTACAAAACATATCCGAACCCGAAGTGTTAATAACCGAACCCGAATGGGTAACCCGAAAAAACCGAAAAATCCAAAAAAAAATCCGAAGAAACCGATCAGAATGTCCAAAATAATAAACATGAATATATACTTCAAATATTCAATTTCATATTTATTTTGATATGTTATCTAATAAGTATTTAAAATTTAAATAACTACCTTAAATACTTAATTATATATAAATAAATATATATTTCTTATGTTTTACTTTTAAATTTTAGATTTTATTTCGGATATATCCGAACTGATCCGATATAACCCGAATCCGAATGATATATGATTACTTTATGAGTTCTATGATGTGATACAAAACTGACCAGAATCCGATGTGTTATATCCGAACCCGATCCGAACGCGAACGGGTACCCGAACGCCCAAGCATATCAGTTCATAATACATCTAATTTTTATATATTTATAACATTTTTAACAAAAAAAAGTCCAGCACTTTAATTCATCTATTTTATTTAATACTTATAAATTTTAAATTTAATGATTATAAATTTTATAAACTTTATCTTACACAAAATTATCTAAAAATATAAACAAAGAATAATAAAAATGAAATAAAAATTATAACAATTTAAAAAATATTTCTATGTCTAAATCCAACAAAACAAGTCTCTATTTATAAAACACAAAATAATACTTTTTTATATAAATTAAATAAACAAATTATTATTATAGAATAATAGGTTTGAAATAATTAGGATGAAAGAAAAATGTGTACAATTTCAAGAACCGCTAATTTTGTGACATACTGTAAATATAGCTAGGGTCACTTTTAAAGTTTCAAATTCAACTACAAATAATCCACGTAACATTTACAATTTTTCCAACATCCTCGTTGGAATTATTCAACAGTTTAATAAATTAATCATCAGCCTTGTTAGCCTTGTTAGCCTTGTTGTATGTTGTACATGGTCTAACAAGAAAAATCAGCCTGCAAGAACGAAGATTCTGCGAAGGACGGGCCTTCACAATCTCTTTGAAACCTTCCTATTGATTTTTATTAGGGGTATAGCCTCCGCGCAAGTGCGGAGCCGGATAAGTTATTGATCGTTGTGTAGTTTTGTGTACGGGATTTTGTCGTTTATTTTTTTCCACTTTTGTTTTCCGTGTTGTATATAATGGTGATGAACATAAGATTTAGAAGTCACACAGTTTGATTAAGTTGATATAAGAATGACCGGCGAATTCATATGCAGTATTTTCGTAATGATTTGATCGATCATTAGCATTATTAGCGCTTACATGTTCAAAAGATAAAGTTTATGAAGTTGTTTAGTATTTACTTAGGTAGTTGTTAGTATATAAAACAAATAATGTAAGGAACAAAATATAAAATTTGAATTCAAAAACTTAAACAATTTATCGAACAATAAATTAAATTATTTTCTTATTTTACCTAAATTAATTTCAAAATATAGAATTGTAATAAACTATTTTTTAAAAAAATTAATAACTCTAGAAAAATTTATAAAATTATACGGTTGCAAAATTATTTATTTTTAGAGTTTTACTCGACTTTGTTAAAAATAGTTTATGGTGGACAAAAAAAATGTCAGAAATAGGTAAACCAAAAAAATACACCACTGACAAATCTTGTATGAGTTAGAACCCGTCGACGTTTCATTAATAATCCAAAATAGAAATAAAATCTCTGAACAACATGCAAGGGAAAAAATATCCAAAGTTTATGATGGAAAACAAAGATAATAGCAGTTTTTAAAAATGCATAGAAAAGACGTTGACGGGCTGATAGGAATATAATAGATATTTTCAATCACTCACGGCAGCGCTTGCGGTTGTTCTAAGCGTCTGAAATCTCTGCAGGATCTGCTGCAGCACATTCCTCATCGACCTTGTCTCCCAAAACAGACGGACCCGATGATGCTGTCAATCCTACGTCACCTTCACTGCTTGGAAGAATGTTCTCACTGTGCTCCTGAAATACATGAACGTGATGACAAGTAAAATTAGACAACCTTGCCATGGTTCTCTAT
>NC_027750.1:53076554-53076630 GCF_000695525.1 Brassica oleracea var. oleracea | reverse complement strand
GTCGGAGAAGAAGTTATCTGACCAATAAATTTCAAGTTTTTAAGTCTCAAGATGACACTAAGCTAAAAGGCATTAA
>NC_027750.1:53062716-53076448 GCF_000695525.1 Brassica oleracea var. oleracea | reverse complement strand
ACACCTTTGGTTACCATGTCCATCCCCATTGCACCACACCGGTGTTACAACTGAACCATACATAGCCATTTTTTCTCTGCCAATGTACAGTGAACAGTTTTTAGCCTCGTAAATCTAATTGACATGCATCCACAAAATCATTATTTCATCAGCAAAAGTTTCAATCTTGAGTCAAACCACACCACAAACATAAAAAAAAACTTACATCTTGGTGGTACCTGTTGAAAATGACAGCCGACGTTTCGAAGTGATCTGGATTCTCCTAGGAAGGCTTAAGTTCCATAGCACGTTAGCGCGACAAAAGCCGGACAATAGGCGCTCTAGTTGTACCGTCCTTCAGCTCCACCTGAGACGTACTGTCGTATCGTCCTTCAGCTCCGCCTGAGCCGTACACAGCCTTGCAGCCTCTGTTAGCGCTAGCAACCAAATAACTTTCCGTTATAGCCCATCAGAACAGAGTTTACATCATATTAGTTACTCGGACAACTTCAAAGCGATCAATCAACTTTCACGATCGACCCCCTATCGTAGCGATGGATGGTAATGATTCACACGAAGTGGGATAGAACCGTGGATCTCGGAATTCTGCCCAGAGAAACATAAGCTTAAAGTATTAAAACTGATAGCTTGAATATTGATTAAACAAATATGGTATATAGTATTCCATAGAAAATCAAATTGTCAATACCTTTTCCTGGGTACTATGTTCTAGGCGGAGAAAGGTGGCGGGGACAACGACCGATTAAGCAACAACAATACTGGAGGGTGACATCTTTGAAGGTTGGCTAAAAGCTGCGACAGTTCAATTTAGGAGTAATTTAATACGAGATATGAGTCTCAAGGTTTGTTTGAGGAATTATATATACTGTGACGGATAGTTTCAGAGGTGAAACGGTACCATAACTGATCGTTGGAGATATAGAGAGGTGAAGATGACAAGTTTCAAAAAAATTTTGATAAGCTAAAAGGGTAACGCTTCGGTTTATCGGTGGAGACAGAGTACTATAAAAAATCTTAGATACATACAAAAGAGTTTTAGCCCACTTATAAGTTTTATTGGGCCAGAATGCGGATTTTACTAAATAGGTTTCGATGATCAAAGTTACACGTGAGTATTGAAACATTACAGTTATGTGTGGGATCCACATAAGAAATCCTCCATAAATATATATTAGTTTCGGTAATCAATGTACAAAGTATCCTTTAGTTTAGTGGTATAAATGTTGGTGTTTATATCACAGTAATCCGGGTTCGAGCCACATGAAACTGGCTCATTATAATGTAGATTTCGATTGTTACTATCAAAGCTAATAATAAATAACGCTTAAATATAATTAGTCTTTTAAAAATAATAGTAATTAGTTTAGGACCTTTAGGTCAAATATTTTCTTTAATTTTTTCCAGAAAAATCTTTATGCTGAGTTAGCACCAATAGTATCAACTATCAAAATAGAGGCAGGTATTTTCCGGAAGAAGGGCCTATCTCAACATGAACTTTGCCTGTCGTGCCTATTCCTTTCCGAACTTTGTAGTAGTGCATATTCCATACTGAACTAAGCAAAAATTAAAATATACTACATGAACTTTAATGCATCGTACCTTTTCATTCCCGAACTTTTATTAGTGCATATTCCCTACCGAACTAAACAAAAATTCAAAAATACTACATGAACTCTTAAAATCGTGCTTCTATATATATTGACTGTCAAAGGTGTTAGTCATCCGTTAATTTATCAAAACAACGTCATTTTGAATAACATCTATAAACCAAAATAACTTTCTTATATAAATTGTGTAAACATTAACTTATATATATATTTTTTAGTTTAATCAAATAAATGTTATCAAATTTTTATTGTTTTAGTTTTATCAAATAAATCTATAATTACTTATGTTTTAAAACTTACCTTTAAAAATTATTATTTTATAAGTTTAAATTTTATATTATTAATTTAAATATTTACTTTATGCTTGTCCACCAGTGTCGGAGTTTGAATCTCCCAAAAAAATAAATTTTAACTTTACAGAATTTATCCAAGATAACGCGTTTTGATAAATTAATGGATGACTAACATCTTTGACGGTCAATATATATAAGCACGATTTTGAGAGTTCATTTAGTATTTTTAATTTTTAATTTTACAGAATTCATCCAAAATAATGTCGTTTTGATAAATTAACGGATGACTAATACCTTTGACGATCAATATATATAGAATCACAATATTAAGAGTTCATGTAGTATTTTTGAATTTTTGTTTGGTTCGGTATGGAATATGCACTACTAAAAGTTCAGTAATGAAAATGCATGATGCATTAATGTTCATGTAGTATATTTAAATTTTTGTTTAGTTTAATATGGAATACGCACTACTACAAAGTTCGGGAAGGAATATGCACGACGGGTAAAGTTCATATTGAAATAGGCCCTTTTCCGGTCTTTTCTCTCGCGTTGATTTTATCAGGAACAACTCATACGTAAACTAATATGATATTCCTGGGGGAAAATACTTATTTCAGTCTGAACTTTAAGGGGCTTTCATTCTCAAACTCTATAATAAGTGCATATTCCATATTGAACTATACGAAAATTCAAAAATACTACATGATTTCTCAAAATCGTGATTATATATATTGACCGTCAAAAATATTAGTCATCCATTGTATGAGAGTTCAAACCTCTCAAAATTAATTTTTAATTTAACGGATGACTAACACTTTTGATGGTCAAAATACATATAAGCACGATTTTGAGAGTTCATATAGTATTTAAATTTTTACAGAATTTATTCAAAATAAAGTCATTTTGATAAATTAACGGATGACTAACACCTTTGATGGTCAATATATATATACATATATATATATATAAGCATGATTTTGAGAATTTATGTAGTATTTTTAATTTTTGAATTTTACAAATTTTATCCAAAATGACTTCGTTTTGATAAATTCGACTAGCACCTTTGACAGTCAATATATATAAGCAGGATATTGAGAGTTCATATAGTATTTTAATATGACTATGTTTGATAAATTAATTGATGACTAACACCTTTTACAGTCAACATATATAAGCACAATTGAGAGTTCATGTAGTATTTTATATTTTTATTTTTACATAACTTATTTAAAATAACGTCATTTTGATAAATTAACGGATGACTAACTCTTTTAACGGTAAATATATACTATATATATATAATCACAATTTTGAAAATTCATGTAGTATTTTTTGAATTTTTTTTAGTTTAATACGGATTATGGACTACTATAAAATTCGGGAACGAAAAAACATAACACATTAATAAAGTTCATGTATTTTTTTTTAATTTTTGTTTAGTTTAATTGAATTTTTGTTTAGTCTAGTGTGGAGTACGCACTGATACAAAGCTCACGAAGGAAAAGACACAACGACTAATGTTCAGATTGAAATAAACCCTTTTCTGGTATTTCTCTGTAAACTGTAGTACTGAATATATATCAATTTCTCTGGGTTCTTGCAGATTTGCGGGGCCGGCTTAGTGTCATTCAGAGCCCTAGGGTAAATTTTATTTTCTAAAAAATTCATTATTTTTATTAAAAAATAAAACTAGTTTTAAGTTTTAACAACAAACCAACTGAATTTATTTATTTATCTTATTTTAAAATAAAAAACTTGCATAATTAATTTTAATATAATTTACAGTTAATCAATATTATACTTGTTATAAAAAAATTTTGGGCTCCTAATCTATACTATTATTTGAGAATTGATTTTTGGCAACGGAGTTCTCACGTTAAAAATTAGAGTGGTTAATGTCATAGTTACCCTTAATAAAATTCTATTTTATTATATAATTAAAAACAATTTTTTATTAATAATATCATTTTTGTAAAGATAATTTTTATATATTGTGTTCTTATCTTAATGAATTTATTTATATATATATATATTATATAATTAAAAACAAATTTTATATCAATAATATCATATTATAAAAAATAAGATAATTCTTATATATTGTGTTGTTATTTTGAAATAATATTTTTTATCAAAAAATTTAAAATAAGATATACAACAATTTATAATTATATATTAATATTTGAGTGTTTTAAATGAAAAAAATTATCAAATATAAATAATATGATGTTTAATTTAATTTTTTTTGAACATATAAATATTAACTTATCGTGCTGGATTGTTTTGAACTAATAAATATTTGAAAAAATAAATTATGTCCACGTGCAAGGACAAAACAGCTAGTAATATAAAAATACATTAGATTTTCAGTGGGTATTAGGATCATTGCACTGCTTGCCTTTGGTATTGATCTGACACCGAGTCCCTGGGCTAGGGTCCATAGGTCCGCGGTTGAGCCTCCTTATATAGTATAAATATAGAGTAATGTTTTAGGAATGCCTTTGAAATTGTCGATCAAAATCTCTTTTAAGCGAGAGAATCAACGAAGCGGTGCTCTTTCAACGAACATCTAGCAGAAGCGCGCATCTCGCTCCTCGAGTTTAAAAAGAGCTCGTTCCATGGCTATGCTGAAAGCTGTAAAAGTGTTGGTTGGTTTGGATATAGTCTGTTGTAAATTAGAATGTTCAATTTTCTGTGGTTTTGAGCTGGATGCCGAGTAATCTCGCTCGTGAATGGAATATTTTGCGTCTCTAGAAAGACTCCGGGCTGAAATTTTGGCATGATGTACCCTCGAATTCATATCTTGGGGTCGTAGCTTAATCGCTTCGATTTCTTGGTCAATTTCCAAGTCATTTCCTACCTCGTGAATGACATTGTGGTACCGGTCACCTTGCATTGGTAACCGCGGCGTGGACTGATGTGATGGGTGTTCACCCTTGGTGATGGTGAGTCACCAAAGAGGTTGCATTGTAGTCCCCGGGATAGACCTCTCTCTGGTTGGTATGTTTAAGTTGTTGCCAGTCCTGCTCGAAGGGAGTTTACAGGATGTAACCGAATGTTGGTAGCGTTGGTGGTCTTTGATTTCTGAAGTAAATCAGGTTTGATTACAGACGGGTAAGAGAGTGTAAGTACAAAACGAACTTGCTATTGAGTTGATACTGTCCTCACCTACAGAATAACTAGACTGATTAGGGTCAACAACAATTCATTCACATGTCAATTGATTTTCTGTAAAGCATGATAGCTTGCCTACTTTAGAATTCTCTATATCTTCAACTCCTCCTATATAGTCATACACTACATTCTCCAATGGATCAAACATCAACCTGAAAGATCCAACATATGAATGTTAAATACAGTGCCTACCCATTGACTGTAAAATCACGCTGTAAGCAATTCTTCCAACGGATATAGTCACGTTCATTGATTGCAGCCCACAGGCTTTCTGAAGTTTTTATTTGGCGCTTTGCCAGTCCTTGCTGAAGTACTTTTTTTTTTTTTTTAACACCTCTACTAAAACTTGAGATACTAAACAGTAAACAACTCTGAACACTGTTACATTGAACAACTCTAAGACTCGAGATACAAGTTTTACGAACTAGAGGGAAGATAAGATTAAGAGAAAGTGTTCTTCCTGATAGGAGAAAGAAACCGAGAGCCCTATCATTAGCCCCTAGCTTACTCAGATGATTAAGTAGTTATGACATAGATTCATGTGAATGAGTGAAAACATTGAACAAACCTCTATGATGATATCGTCAGACATAAAGACAGATGGGAAACCTTCTTCCAACGATTTGGTAGAGGGGAAAGACTTGCCTTGCCTGCACACACACACAAGCATGATTCACAAATGCGTTTTTTTAGATCTAGATGGCTTTGGTACATTATATGAAAATGATAACAAAACTAATGTGTAGTTTCATTTAAACCTCACTTGAGTTCGGCAGAAGTGATAACATCATAATCCTTGGGGATTCTATCTAGTATAAGATCCCGAACACAACCTCCATCTAGGTATACTTGAAACCCTGGAACATCAATTCAGACAAAAAAAAGTAAGGACTTCTGGCGAACAAGGCTTGGCTCTCTGAAAAACACTAGAGCCAATATTCTCCATTAAGAAATATATAGCAATCTCGCATTGAAGTAGTTTTGACTCTAAATGATATTATAGAGGTAAATATATAGATGCTTTAATCAAGTACTTTTCTAAAGCTTTTTACCTTCAAATTATAATTAAAAACAAGGAATCTCTCTTACTAAAACAAAAAAAAAAGAAGCAAATTCTAAATAAAAACGCAAAAATAATCAGTCACATGATAAAAATCAAATTCATAAGTGGTCTACATACGTATAACAAAGACTCCTACAAGAACCAATACAACTAGCTTGTATATAAAGAGTCTTTACTACTAGAATCGTTCATCATCCTACTACCATCAGACAATAAAGCCTTTACTTAGAAGAGGAACAACACACGAATGGAACCCAAAAGGGTCTTCCTTTCACTTTCCTCTCCGCTGGATACTTTGCTGGCGAGTTCCACTCCTCACTCACTTCTCTCCTCTCTGGCCACCCACCCTCGTCTTCAGGGGATGTCCCTTGCTCCAGTATCGCACTCACTCTCAGTATGCTGGTTGTTGCCTCTACCCTTGGTGACCTTGCTTCGTTCAAAAGGTTCTTCAGCGGAACATGCTGCTCCTTTGCTGTGCTCCAGCTTGTTGTGATCTCTTGGTTCTTCGACAGACCAACATCAAGTGATGACGACTGAGATTCGTTTTCAGGTTCACTATGTCCTGTTCCAATAAAAAATTCGACTTAATGGTGCATAATAATAACGTTCCCTTTCCAATGAGTGAAGGTGAAGTAGTAGTACCTGAAACGGCATTATCTCTAGTGACTATCGGACTCAAAACCAGAGATCTAATGTGTGCTTCTGAAAGATTCTGCAACCTCCCGAAATCTCTATGGTCATTTGATTCAATTGTCACAGGGACCTCAGCATAATTGTTGTGTGTTTTGAGGTTACCGTCAATCTCATTTGCTTGAATAACCCCTAAGCCACCAACAACTCTATTGGATTCTGTCCTTCCGCTTTCCACCAACTTCTGATTAGTTTTAGTGCAATCTTCTTCAGCAGTACTTTCACAAGCTTCAGCACCGATTTGGAGGGTGGAGTCTTTAGATGTTTCTGTTGAACTTTTATTCTGAACACTTGGTGGTTCATCTCCCTCCGATACAACAGACACCGGAGAAACATAGTGTTCAACAGCACAAGAGGATTGAGAACTGAGCTCGCTAATTGTGCTCTTCTCCTCATCAGCTACAACATTTGCTTGAGTAAGTTCACTCTCAGGAGAAATGAGATCTGAATGGCTCACATCAGCATTCGAGTCAGCAACAAAAGGATCTACCGCAGGTAGGGAAGTTCTCACGGTTTCTGATTCAACAGTTTCTTGGGAAGCACCAACACCAAAAGATGATTCAACAGTTTCTTCAGGGTCAATCTTAGGCATTACTATGTTCTCTGCGCTGGGGGATTGGCCCTGAGGTTCAGTTTTGTCTGGTGAAGGAACATCCCTGCCGATACTTAAGTCTTCCAAGGGAAGCTCGTCTTCAAGGGCTTTGGTACCATGCAAAGAGACATGAGCATTTTCAGCAAAAGGTATGGCATCAAGAGCAGATAGACTGGTGTTGATAACTTGGTCTGCAATGGTTTCTACAGGAGGAGTATCGACCGGATTCTTATCACTCACTGCTGTATAGTCATCAGCTTCACCAGGAGGATTCATATTCATTTCTTCAAATCCATGGGGACCCTCCAAGTCCGAGTAAATGACTTCATCGTTCCATGAAGTATCCACTCTCTTTCCTAATGCAGATGCTGCCAACCTAGATTCAGATTCATCCGCTACATTGCCTTTGCATTCTGCCTCTAATCCAACATTTGATATGGTACTACGACCATCATGAATGACCTGAGATGAACTTTCTCCACATGTATCCGCTGCTTCAGCTGAACTTGGGAAATTCTCAAGGACTTGGACAGGTAGAAGAACATCCAAACTCTCTTTAACCACTTCAGGGCTTTTGTTGCACTCCTGAGTTTCACCTGAAACGTTTCATATCAATCGTCAAAATAGAACAGGCAAAACAAGAAAGCCAAACGGTAATAAAACCGATAAAATGTAATAATCAGATGGCTCATGAACTGAATTGTGTTTCCCTTTGAGCCAGATGATAAAATTGGCTACAGGTTTGATATCTCGTAAGGAAAAAATAAATCAACCAAGACTTAATATATTGGAAAAACAGAGCCAACCAAACACATTAAAATATCACAAAAAGAATACCATGTTTCACCAAATAGCAGCATCAAAGGTAACAACATCATCTCTGAATTGTTTTATCAAAAGAATGTAAAACTCACCAAGATCCGTAGCACTCTTTGCCATACCATTTGCTGCTGTCTCCTCCTCCTTTTCCTTGACAGAATCAGACACAAGGCTGCTAGAAAATTCACAAACAGCATCTGCAAACACATCTTCTTCACTTATTATATCACCAATTCTCTCATCCACAACTCTTGGACCTGACCCCGACATCAAACACACATTTAGCATCAAGGAACAAACAACAATGACACAGGTTAAACAGTGTTCTTTCTACTTTTTACCACCACAGTTCACAAATGTTCTTACTTGGGGTTTTTGGTTCATCATCCAAACAATGCCCTTTCTGCAAATCAAGATTCTGGTTGGCCTGCTCGGAACCAAGGATCTCAAACCCTTTGATGGTTCCACATATTTTCTTGTGGGCACGCCGGTTTTTAGCACTAGGATGTGGATTTGGGTAATTCCAACCACATTTACTGCAGACATGGCTCTTACCTCCTCCTGTAAAACAAAAAGAATAGATTTCACAAAGACCTTCTTCTTCAGTGTCTATATACTTCAAAATTGAGATATTCTGATTAAGAAAAACTTAAGAAAAAAATCAGAAAGTAAACTCATTAAACAAATAGAGAATACAGGACAAAAAGGAAGAAGCCATTATTGCAAAAGCCAAATTTTGCTAGAAAGCTACAAAAATCATATAGAAAGAGAAAAAAACAATTTATTTTTATGCACATTGATTAAAAAAAAAAAGACATGAACAGACTGATATTAACACACAGTAAGAAAAAAGAGGGAAATCAAAAACGATACGATAAACTGAGAAGCAGAAATTACAAAGAGACAACAAGGTAAGAGAAAATCAACTAAGAATGATACGACACTGAAAGATCCAAAATTGAGACTTCAGGAAGAAAACCCTAACAACATTGGTAATGATTAAGAAGAAACCTGGAGAGTGTTGTGTAATGTTGTGTTCCTGAGAATCCATGTGTGTGTGTGTGTGTTTTTTTGTTGCTCTAGGTTTAAAGAGAAGGAGAGGAGTTACAAAATACAAACAAAGAATGTTTTTAGAGTTACAAAAGCAAATGTCTTTGTTGGAAAACGAAGAAGCGAAGCAAAAGCCCACTCAGATAAGTTAACCAAACACCCGATCGGTGAGTGGGGCCCATTATTTCGTATAATTGTACGGAGTTTTTCTTTGTATGAAGTATATATCTCATTGGCTCATTGCTAATTCTCACTTAATCATTATCATTCTTGGTGACGTTTGTTAGTTACCAACTGATCGTTAGCTTCTTCACTTAACAAAACCCAAAATTAAAATATTTTTACTCAACAAATAATAATGAGATTTTTGGTTCAGATCCAGCTACTGGATTCATTCCGTAGTTCCCATAACTTATTGTACTTTTGTCACATGAACGTCTTCATTACCCAAAGCCAAAAGCAATTCAGGTTCGCTTCTCACGTGACTTTCAAGAGACTTTATAGACCCTACCAGCCTAGTCTTATGCACTAAAAAACAAAGGAGAAAATATATTGTGGTTAGAACATTTCATTTCTTTATTTGATTTTCTTCTCACTCTTTAGAAGAAAAAATTAATTTTGTTTTGCCAGAGATCAATCAAACATCCACCTTATGCATTTTGTACTGAGACGATAAAAACAAAAAAACGGTACAGAAGAAAATAAATATAAGCAATAACTTTGATTACAAAAGATCCACAATAATTACTTTTCAAGATTATAAAAGCGACAGAAAAGGAGAGATGTCAAATCTATAAGATTCATTTACTGCAGAGACTAGCGTCAATTTTGGCTTTGCTGAAATGAGATTATTCCATACACAAAAGAAGTTAAAAAATGCTTACAACCAATCATCTAATTTGATGATAGTCACACTTGATAACTGCCGGCTAATTTGGTCAAGGCCATACAAACTATATTATAAATAGAAAGTGTTTTCACATAATGTTTTATATACGTACAATTTCTTGGATGTTCTAAATAAAAATTAATTGCACTCTAGCCAGTGAAATGCAAAATGATTATTTGAAATGAATTCATAATTTATTTAAAATATATTGATATATAGTACACATATAATCAAGTGCATTCATATTTTCCTGGCAATACATTGTTTCCTTTTTGCCAAATCTGTAACTTTGTATTGAAATGAGGTTTGTACACAAAAGTTACAAAATATTTTAAGCTTCCTGTCTTATGTTGATAGAGTCGCCTCCGACAACTTTTGCGTTCCAGAGGAAGCAGCCATTAGCTCGTAATCCTGAAGAATCAGTTAACCAAACTTGAAAAATTGGGACTCAGCAATAAACCGGATCATTTACCAGAAAAAGAGTCACTGGTTAACAACAAACTGATCTACTATGTGTTTTGACTGACCTGTAGAATAGACTGTGAGCAGAATTTGCCAGAGAGAACGGCGCCTTCCATGGAAGCTAAGTACTTCTGTTTAGTATAATCCCCAGCTAAGTAGAATCCTTTAATAGGAGATCTTTGTAGTGGCCGACATGGTTCACAGTCTGGGATCGTCTTGTACACAGACCTGATAGAGAGATAGAGATATTGTGTGATCCATCATCATTTGAATGGGAACAATTTGGGGTTTGGTACTAATAAAATTTTCTAACTATAACCTTGGAGTTTTGACGACATGGTACTTGAGAATCTTAGCCTTGCTTTGGTCAGCAGCGATTTCGTCAGGGAAGAGTCTCTCGAGCTCTTTCATCGTTGCATCAATGATGTCAGAGTCGGTCCGTGATATCCATTCCTCTGCAGGTGCAAATACTAACTCCAGCATTGACCGGTTAGGATCGTAATATTCCTTACATGTTAACGACATGTCAGCATACACACTCAGAAGGTTACTTCTGCAACACAGAGACAACAAGATTGTTCAGGACTAGTTTTATCTTTTTAAATCCCTTTAGAATTCACATGAAACACACCTACTAAAGAGTAAATGATCATATGTGTTCTTCAGTTTTCGATCAAACCTGCCATGAATATTAGTTCAACAAGTGATCTCTCATCTCAAACCAAAAAAAAAAAAACATGAGGGGTGGTAGGTTAATAGTCTCACTAACCATATATGAACGTTAATAACTGGCACACCAACTAACTTCTCCAATCTCTTGAAGTATGGTATCTCTTTCCAAGAATCCGGTAAAAGAAGCTTCAGGATATCGACTACAGGAGGAAAAAAACGTAAACAGCATATGAGTAGTAGGCAAGCGAGTTCGAATAATTCGGTTCGGATAGTTCGGATAATTCGATTAAAATCTTGCCGGATTGAACCGTAAAAAAGTTCGGTTTGGTATTCGGATAGTTTGATTTTAAAATTTTACCTAAACTAACCGAAGTTTTTGGTTTTCATTATATTTCGGTCAAAAATTTGGGTAAGGTCGGTTAAATTCGGGTGATTTCGGTTAATTTGGTTCAAAATTTGGTTAACAATTTTTTTTTTTGAAATACCCGAACTAACCGATAACCGATTACCGAACCGAAAACCGAATTTTTTTTTATAAACCTGCATCCAACTGAACTTCTCACCGTACTAACCAAAATTTCGGTTTGGTTAAAAATCCCAGCCCTATGAAGTAGGATCCCTTAAATGGAATGTAAATCCAAAAAAGACAGCATAGAAATGAAACCTGGAGTGGCAAAGACATAAGCGTCTCCTTGGATAGTGGTTCCATCAGTGAGTAAGAAACTCTTAACAGTACCATCATCCTCGAGCTCAATCTTCCTTATCCTTGAGTTAAGACGTACTTCACCACCTAGTGATCGAATATGTTCCACTATTGGCATACAAAGCCTCTCCGGTGGATTACCATCTAAGAACGCCATCTTCGACCCATGTTTCTCCTGTCAAAATCGCAGTTTCTATGATTTAGAGAGAGAGAGAGAGAGAGAGAGAGTTTGCTGGGAATATGCCAAAAAAATAACCTGAAGAAACCGATTCAAAGCTATCAAAATACATTGCATTGAAAGTTCGTCCGGGTTTATAAAGTTTAGGGCCTTTGACATGGCAATGAACACCTCATCAGTCACTCGATCAGGTACTCCCTGTAAAGAATACATAGAAACCAAAGTGAAAACTTGAGCACACGACAAGGAAGCAACAAAGAAACTCTAACAGAGGGAACTCGCCTGCTTTCGCATCCATTGTTCAACTGATAAACCATCTTGAGCCTCAACATAAGTCTGACCTCCGACCATAGCCGGAAGAAGTCCAATAGCAAACTTTATTTTCTCTGGCCATGTCAGCATCTCGTTGTTCCTCAATATAGCCCATATACCTTACAAGGTTAAGTATCATTGGCTTGAATTGACCAATACAAATCAAATCTATGCAAAAGAGTGTTACTAAACTAGCTTTTTAAATCAATTACATCATTGACATTCAACATTACTTATCACATCTTAGCATATTAATCAAACTTTTCAAACCAAACCCGGTGCTATTAATCACTTATAGTTTGAAAATTCAGAAACTTGGAAGATAAAAATATGCTAATAAGTTCTATTGTCTCACCGTTTAAGGGTGCTGGTAGGACATCTGGGAAATCAAATCTACTAAATTCTCCAGGTTTACTTGGCATGGCGAAGATCATGGAGTGTTCCTTCCACTGCAACCGATCATTGATCCCAAGTTCTCCAAATAAGTTTTGCACATTCGGATATGCACCAACTTTCACCAAGTATATGAAAAGAATCAAGGAAAAAAAAACTTAGAAAAGAATCAACAGGAAAGATAAATAGACTTTGTTGACCATTAATTAGTTAATCATAAGCTTTGCGTTACATCTTTCTTAAAGTTAATGGTAGAGCGGCTTAAAAATGAAAGGGATTGTAATGACCCCAACCCCAAGGTATCTCCAAAGGCCAACTTGTTTTTTTTTAAAGAAAGAAAGAGAGAGAGAGAGAGAGAGAGATATAGAGAGAGAGAGAGAGAAAGAGAGAGAGAGAAGAGGAAGGGAGAAAGCTTACCTGAGTTGCCACCGGAGCCACCGCGCCTCGAGACCACGTTGAGCTCGTCACCACCGTCCGCTGCAGCTTAGAATCGCCGGAAACCGCCATGCAGTTAAGCTTGGTTTCGTCCGTTTAGTAATTCGCCGATAACTCTCTAACCATTGTGAATCTCGTGCATCCAAGACCATCATCGTGTTCCTCTCGACGAGACGAAGCCGTAGCCGCCGACCGCGCCTCAATCGGAGTCCGGACAAAGCCGTACGCGCCCCCGCAAGTTTCGTCGACTTCGCGCGTGTCGTTCACGCGCCGCCGCCGGAAATCGTCGCCACCGCAGCTCCGCCGCCGGACCACCGTCCGCCGCCGCAGCTCCGCCGTCGCCGCCGGTGACCGACACCGGTGACTCACCGGCGACTCGGTCAACTCGGCCGAGTCA
>NC_027750.1:53044853-53058709 GCF_000695525.1 Brassica oleracea var. oleracea | reverse complement strand
GTAGACTGGAAGTGTCGATAAATCGTCTACGGGCGTGTGTTACCGAGCACTTTTTCGGTGTGTGTATGAACCGAGCACCTTTTCGGTAGTGTTTTGGCCTGTTAGTGGGCGGCGAGTGTGCACCTCGCTAGGACCATTGTTTGTTGCTTGAGTACTTTAGGTACTGTGTTTGACATGCATTAGAATTAAATTATATTTATTCGGAGTGCTATGTCCGGGTCCATGGACTTCGGGGTGGCATCCCATACCTCACTGAGCGATTCCCCTGTCGCTCACCCCTCACTCTTCCCCCTTTCAGGTGAGACAAACAAGTATGTGATATTTGGACGGACTTGGTGCTACTGGACTTTTCTTTCGAATTTTATTTGGGCATGGGTGAGAGTTGTCGGGTTTATGGGCTTTTATATTACGGGATATTGTTGGTGGCCCGTCGTCCTTAGTGTCAGGGAGACGGGTGTCACATTATTGTATGATGACGCGTCGGGGGTGACACGCTGTCCTCCATATAGGAGGTGACGGGTGTCACAGGGATCTTCTTGCTGAACTCAATGAGCACATTTGAAAAGGTGTGCAAGATTATAGAGGTTCAAGAATCCTTGAGACTATCATATTAAAATCTAACTGCATTTGCAAACAGTAAATGCATGCTACTAAAAAGATATCTTCCCTCAGCTATAGAAGATAAGAGCCGAGCCTAGGGCACATAATCGTAAATCATATGTACAATTCAAATCCAAGTTATGAAAGTGAGAAAATACATACATACTTATATTGGAGGAGCAACGGAGAGAAATTATGACATTTTGAACTTACAAAATATATGTAAACCGGTTTCATACCAATCTCCATCTTCATCCTTCCATGCAGCTATCTGGAGAGGAACACATACTTCACATAGTTAACAGCTGATCTTTAATAATTATATAATCTCACCCGAGAGCCAGAAAACACAACAACAATGTAACACGTTATATAATCATAAAAAGGACAAATACATGTACGCAAATTTTGTACCTAAGAGCTGTGACACTCTATAAATTAGTTATATATTGTAGTATAGTCTCATAAACTCAAATTGGTGCACGGCCTTTGGAAACTAACCAGTCTTAATAGTAATGATGAATTGCAAACAACCATGAGTTAAGTTTTTACCTTTCCACCAAGAACATCTCTTGCTTCAAGCAACAGAGGTTTATGTCCTGCATCAGCCAGGTACTTTGCTGTTGACAATCCAGCCAATCCTGCAATTTATTCGAGAGGCAAAGGAGCTTCACCACATCAGAATCCGAAGGGAGCAGGAAGAGGAAGCTAATAAGTTTTGACACATTCATCATACCAGCACCAGCGATCACAACTTTTAAAGGCTTTGCAGGACGAGGAGCACTACGGAAAGATGCAGACAAACTTGCAGCTTCCAAGAAGTTGACAGTGTTCTCTAGCTCTGGCCTTGGTATATCCACACAAACTACCTAACACACATTTCAAAATCGGCTCATTTTGATCACCAATAACACTTTGATCAGATTTTTTTTGAATGAAACAGACAGAGACCTGCAAAGGACCAGCACCCCTCCTCCTCCTTGTTCTTGTCTTAAAAGAAGTTGAAATTTTGAAGCTGCGGTGTCCCATTAAATCACAACCTCCAGATGAAACTGCCTTCAAAAACCCATTTTGATAAGGCAAATTCGCCGCGGAAACATTCCCAAACACAACCATTGTTTTCACCAAACTGCTTCAAGGAATCTGCAAACCACATAAAAGAAGAGACTTTACAGATTTAAAAAAAAAAAAAAAGGCGATAGCAGCAGTAAAGACATAAGCTTTGTGTCGGAAACACATAATGGAGAACAAGAAGCGAACTTGATTTTAAAAGGGTTACAGTCTCCAAGTTATCTCACTCTACGCGTGCAATTCTGAAAGAAAAAGCAGGAGAAGAGAGGAAGCTAGACAATCCCAAAATGGAGGCCTCCAGTACCCCATATGGTGTTGGTTGGTATTGGTATTCAGAGACCACGTTCTTTGGTTTCGAAAGATACAGATTACCACCAGGTCCACCACATAAATTAATTAAAATATATTCTCATATAGATTTTTAAAAATTTATTACAAATACATTATTTTGTGATTAATTATTTTCATAATTTTTCGTTAACTAAAATTTAATATACATAACTAATTTTATTTAAATGCTGACAAGAAAAACTAATTTTATTTAAATATACAATTATTAAAATGAAAATATATTATAAATATAGATAATATCTTTTAAGCATTTAAAAAAAAAAAGACTATTTTGAGAGAGTTTATATCATTAGTGTTGGTCGGAAATCTGTCTCTGTTACCCGATTTTTTTTCTTTTTCGTTGCAACCTAACTCAAACTTATGATAGAAAAATTATTTTAAATTGTCAATTCTCAAAAATATGATATTTTTTCGATCCTCTTACTCAAACTCTATCAACATAATGTCATATTTTTCTAATTAGTTGCACTTTATTTTCATAAATATATAGTTGTATAGTTATATGTAAATTAACAATTGATCATATTTATTTTATTGATATGACATTGATATTTAAAATGATGATTTTAATACAATTTTTTTTTTGTTTTAAGTTAAAAGTTGTTTTGATTTATTTCATAAAATTAAATAAAATATAATTTTGTATTTTATTGATTCAGATTGGTTCGATGGATATGAAATCTGAAATGGAGCCAAATTAAATCTAATTTTGATTTGGTCCGTGTTTAAATTTAAAAACCGACAAAAATCAAAACTAAGAGTTAAACTTGAAAATCCAAAAAAAAAAATAGATATTCCATTAGTTTTTGAATAGTTTTTTATTTATAAATTATATATCTAGATTTATAGTTTAGTTTTATTCAGGTGTCCATTCGGTTTTCGTTGTAGTTTGATTTTTTGGATTTAGAAAAATAGGAACCATTTGAATTTTTGTAAGTTTTAATTTGGTTTCTGTTTTTTTTTTTTTTCCTTTTAGTTTGGTTCCAATTTGGTTTTTATGTTTTAGATAACATGCCAATGCCTAGCTTGAAGTGTAAAGTTTTGCTAAAATTTCTGTATTTTAACTTTATAGAATTGGGACCATACCTGTGATGGAGAAGTAGGTAAAGAATCAAATAAAATAATGGAGTAAAGGCAAAGAGCAAGCAAAGGCCCAACCAATAAGCGTAACAAAAAAAATAAAAAGAGAGAGAGAAAGAAACCGTCGGAATCGAACTTTGCTCCACGGCCTTGCAATTTCCTTTTTTTTTTGACTTTTTCCTCATTATTCTTTGCTTTGACTTATCAGTCTTCTTTTTATGTGATCGATCACCTCCTCTTGATCTCAATCTCAATCTCAATCCACAGCTTCTCCATCTTCTTCATCCACCAACTCGCAGCAGCAAACAATGTCTAGTTTCACATATGCTTCTGCTTTCAACTTATCCGAAAAGTCTCCTCCTTTCAGTCCCGCCATTGCTTCTTCTTCTTCTTCCTCTGCCTTCGATGATGATACCGACGACGCTTGCAGCATCTGTCTCGAGCCTTTCACTCTCCAGGATCCTGCCACTGTAAGATTCTCTCTTTCCCATAAATCTGGGATGATCTGTACTAGATAGATCCTTTGATTTTATTATTGAAAGGGATGGTTTTTGAAAATGCTAATGGGGTTTGTCAGGTTACAAGTTGCAAGCATGAATATCACCTTCAGTGCATCATTGAATGGTATTATGTTGTTTTAGAATTTAATCTTGTTCGTCTATTGGTGACTTGATTCGTGATTGGGGTTTTGACACAGGTCTCAGAGAAGCAAGGAGTGTCCTATTTGCTGGCAGTTCTTTGTCCTCAAAGATCCTGTCAGGTATACTCATGATCCTTTCTTGTTACAAATTGGTTTTTGATGCACTATCTTAATACTAGTACTGGTGTTCCTCTTTTTTCTTGTAGCCAAGAGCTTTTGGCTGCTGTGGACAAGGAAAGGCTGATGAAAACCACCAACATGAGATCTCCATCCTCTCCAAGAAGTTCCATTCCTCATGAGGATTTTCACTCAGAGGAGGTTCGTTTAGTATATTATTCATTATTCATTGTGCATTGGTAAGTTGCAAGAGTTTTGATTCTACTACTTGACTGGATAAAGATATGTTTTCTTCCCAGGAGGAGAGCAGCTTTGATGAACAATTCCTTAGGCATCTCACTGAAGCTGCCCATAGACGTTGTTTGCTTCGTACTAGGGACACTCCAATACCCTCCAATGATCCCTCTCCTTCTGATATGCCCAATCTTGGTCACAACATCTCTGCTGTTATTTCCCATGTTCAACATCAGAATGCAAACCCCCCGTCTCCTGCTGATACCAGCAATGGATCCAGGTATATTGACACTACACAATATCATCTAAACATTGAACCTTGTTCACTTAGTTACTGGCTGGTTGTGGTGAATTTGCATGGCGATGTCTGTTCTTGGAGAATGCTTAACTGACCTAAACCCTTATTTAACACATCTTCATCTTCTCTTGTATCTGTAAATCAGAATCTCCCGTGGACCTTCTCTATCTGAAGCATCGTCTCTTCCAGAAGCCATTAAATCCAAACTAGCTGCTGCTTCCGCAAGGTATGCCCACAAAACTCACTTCATCATTTTCCTTCATTCACAAGTCAAACTGATGGTATGGAGACATGCCTCCTCCAGGTACAAAGAATCTATCTCTAAGAGTAAACAAGGTCTCAAAGAGAAGCTACTTGCTCGCAACAACTCAGTGAAAGAACTGAGCAAAGGAGTACAACGTGAGATGAACGCTGGAATAGCTGGGGTTACACGTATGATGGAACGCTTTGATATTGCTTCAAAACGCTTTGGAGGGTCTACTACTTCCGGATTCAACTTCTCATTCAAAGGGAAGCGTGAAGAAGCAGAAGCCACTTCCAACAATGGGAACAAAAACCGAATCCCATAAGCTGGCAGGTTTCACACTTTGCATCTCCCCTGTTTCTTGTCTTTCAAGTTTGTTTTTTGCTATTGATGGATTTTGCTAATGAGAAAGAATCATCATTGAATTCATCTCAGGGACGAGGATAAGTTAATCAGATAAACGTATAATGCAAGCGATGTATATTCTCATGGAATCAAGGTCTTCGCATCCTGCATTGTTCTGAGCTCTCATGGTCTCTTCTCTCCCTCTCTCTCTCTCGTCTCTGTTTTTGCACTAAAATAAGTAAAATCCCTTCTGAGTAATCTTTTTATTACTCGATTTTCAACTCCTAGTTGGGAGTCAAAACTTTGTATTAGTTAATAATTACAAAAAAAAAGGGGTTTTGTTATATGCTTTCACTCAGGATTCGATTAGTCATATTATTGCATATAAATCCCATAAAAATAGAAATAAAAGTGACAGCTTTATATTTATGCATAAAATTTTATAATTATTTTCAAACACTGGAGTTTGTAGAAATAAAACCTGAAAAAAAAAACTAATTTTGTTTAGGTCATAAAACACCTGAAATCTAGCAGGAGAATGACTGTTTCTTTTAAACTACAGTTTCCAAATTTAAAATATATGATATATTTTATAATTCAAGATAACAATGACAGCTGTATAAAATTTTATAAATTTTCCTAATTATCTTCAAAATCGAAGTTTGTAAGATAAAATCTAAAACAAAAACTATTTTTTTAGGACATAGAACACCATAAACTTGCCAGGAGAATGACTATGTTTTTAACAGCTCTATATATATAAACTTAAGACATACAAACTCGCAGACACAAAACTAGAGTTATTTAAAAGCTATATATAAACACAAGACATACAAACTCCGCATACATAAAATTAGATTGTGGGAGAGATCCAAAACAAAGAAGAAAGCGAAGACAGAGAGACACCAAAAGATTTGCTAACATCAGATTCAACATATAAGATTAGATTGTGACAGCCAGAGCAAACAAGAAGATACATATAGAGAGAGAATTGCAAACATAAGATTCGGTGAAGAAAGCATGACAGGAGAGCCTTCTCTATGCATCAACGGATGTGGCTTCTTCAGCACGCCACAGACCAAGAACCTTTGCTCCAAGTGCTACAACAGTTTTTTAAAGGATGAGTCTGCCAGATACATGGACACTATACGAGACCACACGAAAACAGCAACAGTGGTGGAGAAGTTTGAAGAGGTAGTCGTTGTGGTAAAGAATAAAAAGAGGAGTAGATGCAATGCGTGCAATAAAAAGGTGGGGCTGCTAGGATTTGAATGCAGGTGCGGCCATGTGTTCTGTGGATCTCACCGTCACCCGGAAGAACATTCTTGTCTATCGGATTATAAATCTGCCGCCATTACCGAGTTAACTATCCAAAACCCTGTCATCAAGCCTGATAAACTGTATAGAATCTAGTCAACCTTTGATTAATGTTTTTTTTTCTTTTTATCTATAGCTTTTGTTTTGTTTTGTTTTGATTAACAGAGTTTTTATGAATATTGCCTAACATAACATAACATGTTTATAAGTTACCTTAACACTTGCTCTATCCTTAAAATTTAAAATAATGTTTGTAATGTATCTTGTCTTCGTACAGTTCAATTAGATTAGTACATATAACCTTCATGGTGTGCTCAATAATGAATTCTTCATGTGAAGAATGGTATTGGCTTTATATGGTTCACATACTATACCATGGCACCACTCGCAAGTTTGTCGTGAAAGCAAAACGTTGGGAAGAATAGTAACAGCAATACCATAAAACGGTTTGATTGT
Source organism: Brassica oleracea var. oleracea (assembly GCF_000695525.1). NCBI lineage: Eukaryota > Viridiplantae > Streptophyta > Magnoliopsida > Brassicales > Brassicaceae > Brassica > Brassica oleracea. Next base: position 53,051,956 of record NC_027750.1, on the reverse strand, counting down.
ATAACCAGAGATTTATATACGGATCTTCCCCGAGTAAACATTTGTTATAAAGTGTGGTGCAGCAGTGGTTGCACTTATAGAATATTTCTTTTACTTCTAAAGGCAATCTCTCCTCGCTAAGTTCACACCAATCTTGTTTACTTGTCGTCTCATTCCCATACCCAAGTGTGAGGCAATGTTTGTCAGGTACGAACTAGATAATCAGCTCAGCCAAGAAAAGAGAAGATATGTTAAGGACCCTTTAGCCGGGAATAGAGAGTTTCATTAGTCAACGTTTTGTTAACAATTGTATAAATGTCTGTTAGAGCGTCTGTCCTTTCCATTATCTAAAAAATAAGATATCATAGTTTATAACTCTAGTGATAAGTCTGCTCGTGTTTGAGCTGTAATTCTTCTTTAAGTGGATTGCTAGATAGATCTCTGGTCTTATTGAGTAATTCTTCACACCAGAATCAGTTAACAATCTTGTGTGCCTTTTTCTTCTTCAGCATCTTTCTTTACTTTTGTTTTTTATTTAAATCGTTGATCAAATATGAGGTTTCTGATAGTTTGTTCATGGTGGATTCAACCCGGAGTAAACACTACTGCTTTAGAAGGCTACAAATCAAACGTGCTACTTTATACACATTACCAAAACTTCATGTAAGCATTGGCCTTATTAATGGAACGAAAAGGGAGACGAGAAAGAATGAAAAAGAACATACAAATGAACTAGATTTGGGGGGTTAAAAACAAGTTCGAATTGTTTTGTAGACTTATTATTATAACTACACGTATGTGCAGAATAATTGATCTAAGTTTGAGAACCTTGTTTTATTACACTCACATCTCAATCAAAAAAAAAATTAAAAAAAAAACAGAACACCAGAAATCATCATCCCTGAAGAGAACCGGTCGTAGTTCAAATCGGTTTATCCTGTCCTGTCTTTGGAGTAGTAGACGATGCCTTTGGCGTTTTTGGTCCTCCCTGCAAAAACACACAAACCGGTTCAGTATCTCAACTCCACAAAGATCTTTTTCACTTAAAAACCATTTTCTTTTGCGAGAGAGAGAGATAGTGTTTACTTACAGTTCCCTTTTGGCCAAGTAACCTCCGGCTTGAAGGAGCTCTCGCTAATGATGAAATAGCCACTGCCGCTACAGTCGCCACCCGTATCCTTTTATGCACGTCAACAAATTCATCAGTTTCGTCCACAATCTCTTCCTGCAAAAGCTCTTCAAACACATCTTCCAAAGTGATGACACCAATTACTTCTCCATCCTCTATCTCCTCTGAAGTATGCGAGAACCCACTGTTACTAATCTTGTCAATATCAACAACGACATTGTCCTGGTTTCCTTCTCGCTTCAGTAACAGAGGTGTAGTCAACTTGGAGTCATTAGTGTTTTCTTCTTCAAGCAAAGTTGAAAGAGAACCTTTGCGTTTCACATTGACCTTCACAACTGCAGCCATGTGACTGCTCCCTTTTTGAAACTCGTTCAGTATATCATACAATGGCATATCGGCTGGAACCCTGGTTAAACCATTTAAACACACGCACAATCAGAATCTAGTTTGTATAGAGAGGATATCTACAGGGAAAGAAAATGGCAAGACCTTGGAATGTGGCGTATACCAACTGTGCTGACAAGAGTATCTGATTCAGGGCGAACAGTGAGGAGACTCTTCACCTAACAAACAGAAGAACATCTTCATAAGTGTTTGCAAAAGAAGATGATAAACCGAATAAAGGATCTCAAACAACACCTACCAAAAGAAGACCGACAACATTTTTAGGATTCTCCGAGTAGACAGGAATCCGGCTATGTCCTCGTGTTTGAATCTTGTACATAGCTTCCCTAATCACAAGCAAAAAGTAGTGTAAGATACAAAGGTCAAATATGAGGTAGAGAGTTACCGAAACTCACCAGTCCAACTTTGAATTAATATCCAAGGAAAAGATTGATTCAATAGGAGTCATGGCTTCTCGAGCAGTCTTGGCAGTCAAATCAAGCGCACCACTAATGATTGTGGTCTCATCATGGGTAAGCTCACCTCCCTTGCCAGCAGCTTCCCCATGAATGGAAACAAGAGCCTTTAACTGAGCCCGTCTAAACAAAGGGTCTCCATGTCCCAACACCCAGTCCAACATCTTCGCAACGGGGAAAGATATCGGGTAGGAGAGAATCATTAAGATGCGGACAAGCCAGACCAAGTTAGCTCCCACTGCTAGTCCATACCTGGAGCATATAGCTTGAGGAATAACCTGAAAACACACACACACAATCATTGTAAAGCCTCTTGATAAACCTTAAAAAAAAAAAAAAAAAAACTTGGTTACCTCTCCAACAAAGAGAACGAAAGTAACGGAGAGGATGATAGCAACATACTCGTTGAAGATCTTGTCTAAGTATATAGGAAGGCCCTGCAAGTATAAATCTTTTCACATCAGAACTAAGCACAAAGGTTAATGTGCAATCTTTAATGAATACCTCCATAGCAAGAGCATTGAACAAGAGAAGTGTCACTAGAAGCTGATGCTGTTTCTGAACAACCGGAAAGATCGCAGCTGGAAAAAAAAAGATTCAAAACAAAACAGTTAAAAGAATCAGAATCAGAATCAGATAAAGAGAAAGATTCAAGAGCGATTCAACCATCAACCTGATTGTTTCTTCTCCTTTGGGGAGCCACTGCGTTGGAGGATTTCGAGGTCGACGAGACTGAGAGACATGAGGCCCAGAGTGAGACCGGACATGATTCCGGCGAAGAGGACGAGGAAACAAGAGACGCCGGCGTAGATACTCCACCACAAGGATCCGAAGGGGATCGTCTCGCTTTCTAATCCGTTTGATTTTCCGACGGCGGTCAGCATCCTCGCCGCCATCATAGCGTTGAACGGATGCATCTTTGAAGATATTTTTTCTTCTGTCTCGGTCCCCCCCCCAACGATTGTTATTTATTTACAATTTCCAGATATGTAATATACTACAGTTTTTTTAAAAAAAATCAAGATATTAACGTCAGCTTTATGAGTTGTAACTATCTTCAAAAATAATAATATTTCTAAAATAATAATATTGGGGTGATTGTTGCAATAGCATACAATTTATAATTTTGTGTTGTTAATTTCAAAAACAACTTTATAATTAATATTTTGATTGATAATAATAAAATTTGAGAACAAATTACAAGGTTTATGTAGGGCTTAGAAAATGTTTATTTTCCAGAGAAATTTCTTATAATAACTATTTTTTAAGTTTTTGTCACAAAAATAGCTTTCACTGAAAAAAATGACCAACGTAAGTTTTATTAAAAAGTTAGGTGGAGTTTTGGATTAACTAATCTATACTTACGATTTAGAGTTAAATGGTGGAGTTTTGGGATATGATTTCAAATTTTTTAAAAAAAATATTAGAAAATTCATAATAAAAAAGAGATATTTTGATCATTTTTTTTTAAAAGACAAAAACTTAAAAATGATTATTCGAGATAATTGTCCTTACTTCTAAGCTTAAAGGTTTAGATTTACTCAAGTTTATTGATTCTAAGAGCTTGGCTACTTATTTTTTTATAAATTAACATATTATATATAAAAAATATGCCTGATAAATTTATCTACAGTTTCTAATATATTGTTTTAGTAAGAATGTAAATTTAACACACTGGTTAGGACATAAACGATTTATTTTATTTATTTAGCTGCCAGAAAACGATTTGTTTTATTAAAACGAGCTAGTTAATTCCCAGTGGGTTATTACTAAATAAAATGATTTCAACAAAAAAAGCCACATTACTTATGGTGCATGATGTGCGCCTGTGCGGATCGTAGACAAGTCAGCTTGTTTTACGTGTCTCTTTAGTTTTATATTGGTTTAACTTCATCCTTAATGGTTGGTTTATAAATATTAAACTTAGAGACGCGAAATTTGACAAGACTTGGGTATTATTCAACACGTGACACACACACACACAAAAAAAAAAAAAAAGAGATATGGGTTTCTAATGTCTGGTCTACAAACTGTCAAAAGCCATCAACATGTTTTTCCTTTTAAAAAAAAGTCATCAACATAATTAGCGATGAATGTTAAAAAAGTTAAGAACATCTTTATTCATAGTCTTTCGTAAAGGTTTTCAATAGTTATTGCAATAAAAAATTAATAAAATATACTGTGAGTATCTAAAAATTCATCCGGTTGTTACAATATTTTGGTTAGCAACATTGTTTTTTTTTTTCCACCAATGTTTTTAATATTGATGATAAAAGGGCCAAACCCATTTACAAAGCTGAAGCCCAAAGAAAAACTACAGATCCGCAAGCGTAAGAGAAAATCCACTTGGGCCCAAAACCCATGAAACGAAAACCCTAATTGAAGGGGTGCCGCCAACCGCGTGTCAAGGGGAAACCTGTGTCGCATGACCGTCGCAACTTGACCACCACGCCCAAAGCCCTTGCCTCTACGCCGCGCAGGACGCTCAAAGACCACCACTTCATCATCACCGCTTCTTCCAACGGAGAGCATCAATCGATCTAGATCGAGATCTCATCCTTAACACAAACGAAGCCACCACACTCAGAACCATCTTCAGTCCGCCGGAGAGCATCATCAAACGAATCGAGATCTCATCCGACCATTAACACATACGGAAAAAAGAAATAAAACCCTAGAAACACTGCCTCCTTTTCACGGGACATCCCGAGCTGACTACAACGACTCACGCAGAGCCAAAACTACCAAACGCCTTCACAGACAAAGGCCACAGATGCCGACGACGCAGAGCTAAGAGAGCCTCCGCCCCCCGGGAACAAGAGCCGGCGACAGCGGAGTTATATAAGCCTCCACCACCCGGAAACCAAGCTAAAAGGAAAAAAAAACGCTTTCTACCTCTCCAAGACAGGCACATCAAGTCGAGCAAAGGATCCAAAAACGGATAGGGGAACTCAAAACCGGACCGATGGTGGCTGTGGAAGCCCCTCCATCGGCCGGAAACCAGATCTCACTTTCTCGACTCCCCTACAATTATATTAACAAAAAAATAGAATGCCCCCTGCGATGGTGGCTGTGGTTAGCAACATTGTTTCAATGCCTTTTTTTTTGAACTAATTTTTTGTTTCAATGCTTTTGGTATAGCAAAATAGCGGTCACAAAAGTTTGTGACCATATTTACACTTGTGAAAACATTATCTTCAGCCAGAGAGAGAGGACCAGCTTTCTTTGTTTGTTACCGAGAAGAAGATATTGAGTGACTTAAAGATCTTTATAGAATAACAATATCACTAAGATTAATGTAACAAACGAAAAATTGTATATAAAAATATTATTTATGTCAATATTAAGCTTAATATTAATAATTTACATAATTCGACTGATATTAAGATCTATAAGTTTTATAAACCATTTATAAGAGATAATACATTATTTTCTCGATTTATAAAAATAATTATTAAAATATTTTACAAGTGTTATAAAATATATATATACATAATTGTTATAAATCAAGTGATGAATGTCTAACCGGTCCGGTCCATAACTGGTCCAAACCCTAGAAGAAAGAGACATAGCCGAAACCCTAGAAAGAGGAGAGAGAGGCGGCTGCATACCTTAGAGGAGAGAGAGAGGCGGCCACAAGCTTTAAAGAAAAGGAAACCCTATTTCATTTTCCTTGTATATGTAATCTTTCCATTTATGTATTTAGTAGTTATCATAAATTTAGTTGGATTAGGATTTGTACTCTTTACTTTTATCTCTATCTTGTAAACCTTATATAAGGGATGTCAATATAAGGGATGTCTTATTCATTAATGAAATATATAGAAACATTCATCTCTAAATCTAAGTGTTTCACAACACGTTATCAGCACGATTGTTCTCTGCAATCTAAGCTAAAATCGCCAATCCCTTAAACCTAACCTAGCCGACAACTTTAACCTAATCCCGACGAACCCTAATTCGTCCTAGCTCGCGTTCCAGCTCGTCAGCAACCGATCAGCTCCATCCCTAAGGTGTTCCTGATCCTAGACAACCTCAGCTTCCGTTCGCATCACAGCCATCTCGTGTTCCCGATCAACCAGCTCGCAATCCCGATCAGCTCCTTGTAAACCCGATAGGAAGCAGACGCGTCCCGTCCCGTCCAGCTCGCATCCGACGACAGCCAGCTCGCGTCCGTCCGTGTGCAGCTCGAGGTTCATCTGTTCTCTTTGGTGGTCCGGTTTCAACCCTACAAACAAAGGTATACCGATTAATCTAAGAACATAATGATCAAACCCTAAAACCCTAATCCATTATTATGGAAATCCAATGTTCTTGATAAACCCTAAAAATTGGTATAACCTAAAACTGATCATCTTATAATCACTAGATTGAAATCGATTCCATTAGAACATGTTGATTGATTGTTCTGATCTGAATTATGAAAACCCTAAATCTTGGAATCGAAAACCCTAAAACCCTAAAGCTTGAAATCAATTTTAAATTGTTCTTGCTTGATTGAATGATTGATGATCTGAGTTTTAAGATTAATAGATTGATTGAATCTCGAAACTAAAATCTTAAGGCCTTGAAACCCTTAACCTCATGTTGATAAAATCGGCCACTTAAATGTTTAAAACCCTAAATCTCGTTTTAAATTCCTAAAGACCTTGAAACCTTGATCTCATATTGCTAAAATCGAATTCTAGTATTGCTTAAATCAAAACTCTAATTTTCATAATAAGAAACCGATTGATTAGGGTTGTTTGCATAAACATATAAAACTGAATATGAATTGCATTCGTCTTGTTTTAAAATATCGACCAGCATGACATATAGATCGTATAAACTTGAATAGCTTGCATCATAGAATTGTATGGCGGTGCGGCCTAATATAGAATCTATGATTGATCGCACCATGGTCGTTTTGGATTGTTTGAAAACATGATTGTATAAGACTTGCTTCTGGCCGAGATTATTGATTGTCTTGCGGTCACATGATCACATTGTGAAACCCTAAATTTCGAATGATAATGTGATTCAGATGTTGAAAATCTCAAACCTAGACTATGCTGCCCTTAATCTCTCCGGAGACAACTATTTGCAATGGGCACTTGACACAAAGATTAACTTGAGGTCAAAGGAACTCGGTGATG
>NC_027750.1:53033400-53044700 GCF_000695525.1 Brassica oleracea var. oleracea | reverse complement strand
ATTCATGGACTATAAGTCTGTGGATGAATACAATTCAGTATTGTTTATGATAGTCTCAATGATGAGACTTTGTAGTAAGGAAGTAACCGAGAAAGAGTTGCTTGATAAAATATTCTCCACGTTCCATTCGACGAACGTGTTGCTGCAACAGCAATATAGAGAGAGAGAGGCTTCGCCTCAGACACTGATATGATCTCGTGCCTACTCCTGGCCGAGGCTAATAATGAACTCCTGATGAAAAACAGTGAGATGAGACTTATCGGAACATCAACATTACAAGAAGCCAATGAGGCTGAAAAGAAATATCCCAAAGAGTGCAACCACGTCCATGATGATAAGAGATCACACGGCAAAGGCCGTAGTAGATACAAAGGACGTGGCCGTGACAACTACTCATATGGCCGGCAAGGAAACCACAATAACCGTGGTCGTGGTTCCAGCTATGGCCGTGGCCGAGGCAGTTATGGCCGTGGTCGAGGCAGCATATCCAAACCGTCTAACTCGACCAAATCAGCTTGTCACAGATGCGGGATGAGTAACCATTGGGCCAAGAATTGTAGAACCCCTAAACATCTATGTGAGCTCTATCAAGAGAGCCTTAAGAACAAGAACCCGGAAGCCCATATGGTTCATGATACCGGGTATGATGCTGATGATGATTCCGACCTTGAAAAGGACGACCTCTTGGATTTTGAGACTTCTGATTGTCTCAAAGACTAAAATCGACATCTTGTCTTATTGTTTTATGAAATGCTTTGAGTTCATTGCTATTATATCTTGCTTGATTTTGCTTGATAATGTGAATGATTTTATTGCTAAAGAAATTGCCTAAAGGGCATTATAGTACAGGTATAGTAGCCTAGTAAGAAATCTATGGCTAAGGCATTGCCTAAAGGGCATTATATACACCCAAGAATGTATGACCCATTGAGGTATAATAAAAAGGTTTCCAAATAGAAACAATGGGCAAAAGGAAACAAGTTCCTTCAGATTTAAAAAAGAAAGAAAATGCCTAAGACCCTTTTAAGAAAGTGGTCAAGACTATACCTATGTAATCTACTAATCAAAACTATGCTACAGATCAGTATGATAAGAGGCAAGAGCCGTGGTGATCATACTGATATATCCCACGAAAATTATACACTTTATGGCAAGACCGGATTAGCCATCCTAGTCTAAACTTGATGCAAAGATTGATATTGAGAAGGCACAAAGAGTTATCACATAAGATCTCACGCTGTGAAACATGTACACAAAGGAAAACTCATTAGGCTTTATTGTCCTAAGCATCACAAAATTATAGTATGTTCATGAGGGGGAGAGAGAGGATAAACCCGTGATAAATGATCAATACTACAAATTCGTGAACAAATTCATGAACCATGGTCTATGACCATGATATAAACAGCTTGGCCCCATTACCTATAAGGATCGGACATCCATCCATAGGGACATCATGGATTTACATGTATATAAAGTAAAAATATATCAGGCCATATAAGTGAGCATAGATATTCCCATCTCAGATTGAATCCGGGTCATAAACCAGACATACACCATCTTAAGAGACTTTGAATAAACCACCACAGACATATGTGCCGTCTAAGATGGAACGGAGAAAGCTATAAGCTGGTAAAGAGTAAAGAATGATAAGAAACAGAATGGTATCAACCATCATTGTCGTGGCAAAGATCCTTGGATTAGAATTATAGACGTCCAAAGAAAGAAAAGATTATACATAGCTAGCTAATTGAGATGCCAGACACTGACCCGAAAAGAAAAGAAAAGAATAACTAAGTCATAACTAGCTTAGCACCAAACGAAATCTGATGTCCTAGAAAGAGACACAGTCAAGTTGCTACAGAGTCTATACAAGATAGACCAAAGTGTTCCATAAGATAAGGAACCTCGGAAAGAAAAAGAGAAAGTTGCACAGAATACAAATCCGAGGTCATAAGGAAACCAGACCAGACATTGAGAAAAGGCTGTGCAGCTAAACATGTAAGGTACCAAACCATGTAGTTTGGGACGCCAAGCTACTAGGTAACAAAGGTCCTGGATAATGAAATCTCAAATCGATTAGATCATGTCTGGAACACAATGAAACCATATATAAGTGTCGACACATATAGATATATTTGTACATAAGAGAGTACCACTTGAACATAAAGATATAAACGAGGATCAGAACCCACGAAAGAGTACTCATAAAGTATAAAGATTAGATTGAAAAGATAAATGTGGGGTTTAAAGTATCTATAAAGAAGAGTATTGGCCATACATACATATACAAAAATGCCATCTGATATAAACCAGTAAAATAGATGAGTCTTGTGAGGGAAAAGAAACCGTGAGATATGGTACATGATCACGAGGTCTAAAGGTGTTCATGTTTCCTACTAACATCATACAATCATAGCTTGTTACACAAGGATACTCACGGAGACCATGGAACAGATTATAAGGAGATAAACTTCTATGTGGTGGATGCTGCTACACAATTTCGAAATTGACAAAGGTCTGGTCATAAGAAAGAAATTAGATTGACATATAAAGATGTAGTAAGCAGCATATGGATCACTGGATAAAAGATAACATTGTTCATAAGCTGTTCATGGACTGAAACAAAGCAGCTGCATAAAGATATATTTGTACATAAGAGAGTACCACTTGAACATAAAGATATAAACGAGGATCAGAACCCACGAAAGATTACTCATAAAGATTAGATTGAAAGGATAAACATGGGGTTTAAAGTATCTATAGAGAAAGATAGGCGTATTGGCCACATACATATATACAGAAACGCCATCTAATATAAACCAGTGAAATAGATGGGTCTTGTGAGGAAAAAGAAACCGTGAGAGATGGTACGTAATCATGAGGTGTAAAGGTGTTCATGTTTTCCTACTAACAGCATTTGATCATAGCTTGTTACACAAGAATACTCACAGAGACCAAATGAACAGATTATAAGGAGATAAACTCTTATGTGGTGGATGCTGCTACAAATTTTGAAATTGACAAAGGTCTGGTCATATGAAAGAAATTAGATTGATATACAATGATGTAGTAAGCAACATATGGATCACTGGATGATGAAAGAACAACATTGTTCCTAAGCTGTTCATGGACTGAAACAAAGTAGCTGCATATATTATGTAAAGGAGTTGTATAAGAACAATCCAATTCAGTCCATATACTTATGAAAGAGATTTGAATTCCTTGTGTTTACTTTATACTAAAACAGCCTAAAGAAAGGTTAATTGGTTGATACAGATTATCTATTAAATCTGTGTGGACGTCCGGCTAGAGGTGTCCGGCCACTAAACCTAAAAGAGGTTAGTAGACTGATACATAACGTATCATTAGGCGTCCGGTCCTTCGACTAAAGACGTCCAGCCCTTAAGCTAAAAGGCATCCGACCCTTATCTCTTGATCACGGACTAGTAGTACAAATGATCAACCATCAGGTTACAATCCGACATCAGATCCCCTAAGTAAGGATCCAGCATAATAGTTAGATAAGATTGTAAAATTCATTACAACAATGATCATTGATCAAATCATGATATTGGACACTCATGAGACAAGTTATGAACATGTATAAAAGAAGTCTATGACTCAACATGGATCGATCAAATTAGTGCATAGTCGATGGTAGTATAGAGAAAACTCATACAGTCTGTTATCTATCAATCAGCATTTTAACATCGTCATAGAATCTCCGAGGACAATATGGTTCATATTGTTTAGCACACATGCTTTACCGGGACACTCAGTGTCAAAGGACATGAGAAATGACCTAAGAATTAGCCAAAGAGAGTATCCGTGGGAATGTTTTGGTCGAGGACCATAGTCTTACATGTCTGACCAAAGTATAAAGTGGTCGACAGCAATGGTTCACTTTTTGACCATGTACATACGATGTCAGAAGACATGAGAAAAGACCGGAAAGATCAAAGTGATCCAATTACAGTTTCTCCCATCCTATACATACAGGAAATATCACGCACCAAGATGCGTAGAATGTAGAACCTACAGTGAGGTTCACGTCAGAGGGAGTAGTACGTGTTGTACTCTTTTTCCTTCATCATGGTTTTGTCCCACTGAGTTTTTCTGATAAGGTTTTAATGAGGCAACGTGAAGCGTATTACAAATCATGTATGGTTATGGCATCCAAGGGAGAGTGTTATAAATCAAGTGATGAATGTCCATAACCGGCCCAAATCCTAGAAGAGAGAGAGATGGCCGAAACCCTAGAGAGAGGAGAGAAGCGGCTGACTTAAGAGAGAAAGAGCCGACTTGGAGTTTTCCATATTTCTAGTTTTCATTTTCCTTGTTGGTTTATGTTTTACTAGTTATCCTAAATCTAGATAGATTAGAATTTGTATATTTTTCATTTATATAAAAGACCCTTATTGATCATTAATAATGAGACAGAAATATTCAGACCTAAAACTTTAGTTTTACGACAGAATTCCCATTCTTTTACGACAATAATTTAATTTTATATATTCGATCATGCGTAATTGATTCTAAATCATCCAACTATATAGTCTTGAACTGAGAACTTACTTAGACTAAGAACTGACTCTGTCTCAAAGCCCAAATTGTCTTTAACCCATGTACTGCTTCGACAAAGTTTATCAATTGGTTTATGCTCTTATTACATTCTTCCTTCACAGTATTTACTGATTCCTGGAAATGTGAGCAAAATCATGTAGGATGATTGCATTATATGTTCATAAATATAGGATTAGTGATAAAAATAAATACATGGTGATCTAGTTACATGTTCATAACAAGAGGATAAAGAGACCTTTTGGTCAAAACCCAACACGAGAAGATTTCATCTCTTTAACAGAGATTTTCGCCAAGACACAGCATATGAATAAAACGTGTCATGACTCATGACAAACCTTTAAGCTTTCCTTTCTATTTTACCCAAAACCAAAACACATAATGAAATTTATCTACTTTTGAAGAAGTTAAGATCCCATCGTCGTCGTAATAACCCGTTTCCTGATGTGCTACTACGTCCAACCACAGTCACTGTTGCCTTTGTACGTGCTGACACATCAATGGTTTCATCATTTGTGTCTGGCATAGAATCCGATATTTTAAGTGTAGCATCATCGGATGGTGCATCATGGTGGTTAATTAGTGTTGGACCGGATGCAGAATCTGTGTCAGACACTGGTTCTGTAGTAGAAGCAGCAGCAGCAGCAGTATTACTTTCTTTTACTTCAGTCTTCTCTGTATTGGTCCCGGAAGATTCTTTGTTTTGATGAGTTTCTGCCTCCTTCAGCGATTTCATCACCGCTTCCATCAGCATCTGAGGATACGTGAACAAAATGAATATCAAACCAGTCAAAAAGAGGGACCAAAAGGTATTATTACCCTCTCTTCTTCCTCAGCAGTAGATGGAAAATCTGGCAAGTCCTCTACTTGAAACTCCACATATTGATCATCATCTAAAGCTACAGCGAGATTAGGAGGATACGGATCCCCATTTGACAAATCGAAGCTGATCATATCACAAGATGAACTACTGGACCCCTCTTTTTCCTGAAAAGATAAAACATATAACAAACTGATTAGTCGATAGCTAATGACCATAACCGAACAGTAAACACGAACAGATAAGGAAGAAGAGAACTGATCATAGACCTTCGTGTCTGACGATGATTGATTAGATGGGAGGCTTGAAGGAACCTGAGAGATGTAATAAAGGACCATCAACAAGGATATGGAGAAGCTTTATAAATTATACCACATACATGATACACCCGTGGGTAAAGAAACAAGTGAAGCAAAGTCTTTTTTAGTTTGGTACCAATGCAATAACAGTTACATAGTTCCAAATTTGAAACTAAACAGATATGATTTTCTAGTTTTTAACGCTATACCCACCTCAAAATTGATAGATGATGTTTCTAGAGGGATCAATAACAGAGGAAACCATATTTATAACATTTAAACTCGCAGAATGTAGTCAACGAACTACCAACCTCTGTGCGACTCATAGGTCTTTTCATGCGGACTTCGTTGATTGCATCGGAGGTACTCCCCGCAGCTATACCTGAAATCAATGAGAAAAAGATGTTGGCTAAATGGTTAATATAAAACATTGGAAAAAAAAAAAACTAAATGACTTTTACTTTTCTGTGCTGGGGATGGTGGAGAATTTACTTCTTTCATGGTGTTCCAACTGCCCTGAACATACAAACAGTTAACATCATTGACCTTTCTCACTAAAGAGACAAGAACATTCTGATAGACTGCAAGACTCGTTACCTTGGCAGAATAATCATCCAATGGGTGAAAAAGTGTTGTTGGCCCAGCCACCTCTGGAGGCTGAAGAACGTTATGGAAAAAGATGTTTATAGAATCAAAGTAGAACTGTGGGCGCGGTGAATTGTGGTCTCCCTCGAATTTGATTATATTTTTGTCTCCCTTGCATAATATTAAAGAAAAAGCATATGTTTAGAGGTTAAACTGTTATCAAGAACTTGTGAGAGGATAAGAGGAAGAAAATTTACTACGTATGCTTCATATATACGCTCCGAGTGATGAGGGTGAATAAAGTCATCGTCTATGGCATGTCCCAATAAAACTGGAACAAAACATGACTTCGCTACCTGAAACATATAATTGATAAAAAAAATGAAAAACAAGAAACAAAAACATCACATACATAATAAAGTAGCGGACAGAGTAGTTAATCATCAAAGTAATCAACTATAGACAAAAGGGACAAACGACCTTAATGGTGTTGAGATCTGTTATGTCAAACTTGGCTTTCTTCTGAACAGCTCTCCGCATATATTGTATTGCAAATTTTATCTGCAATTGAAAGAGCGTTAAATAAAACCTCTTGTAGTAAGTAAACAGAAGCTACAAATATACTTTTACTTACAGTGAATTTGGGTAAAGGGAACTTATATGTATCAACTAGTTCCATCATCAAATCAACCAAATCAGAGAAGGGGCTGTCTAGAACCATCGCTGCGATAGAGGGATCCTCTGCTCCATACATCAAGCTGGAAAAATAAATGCAGCAACACCAATATTATTCTTAGTCTAGCAGAGTGACTGTAGCAACCATATTATTAAGTTTCAGTGGGTTGACGTGTTATATCTTATAGCTATTGCCAAACATGAAAATGTCATATCTGTCTCAAACAACTATTTTCCTCTCAGGCTTATAAAGAAAAAGGGTAAGTAAATTATTCAGTTGCTACTTGAAATGAAAACGCTCTGATTAACAAAGGAAAGACTTGGAGATGAACCTTGTGACAGCACCCATAGAACGACCCCATAAACCAATGAGGGAGACATTCACATCTGTGCGTAAATACTCAACCACCGCTTTCAGATCATCTTTCTGCAAGCACCCCACGTCAACAATAAAAGAAGTGACTACTTGAAGACAATGGCTAGTGAACACAGTCAGTGACTGAGTGAAATAATTTAACTATCGACAGCACATGTGATCTTTCCACTTGTCAGTCTAACATGAATGCATCAAACCCTCTAAATAAATAGTATGAACAAATTTAATCACAAAGATATCTTCCCAAATTAAGTAGCATAGAAATATTAAAGATCAATTGACCAAGAAGATATATCGACTTTGAACAACTTTTGTTTTTAAGCCAAAACATCTGAAGAGAAGGGAAAGCAATTATAAGAGAAAGATGAGATGAGCACATACTTCGTTCGAACCCAAAGTGACATACTCTCCGCCAGAGAGACCAGATCCCGAAAAATCAAGGGTGAAAATTGTGATGTTTGAAGGAAGTAATACGATTGCAGCTTCACTGGCGTCAGCTCTACATCCACTGAATAATCATAGGGCCATTAGTAAATAGTACGCTACAACAACCAATGAGTGGTTAAGGTAAGGTGGTGGACACTGAGCATTTTGTTGGAAAATGTGAGTACGAATGTTCTTTCAATGTGAGTCAATTTTGCTTATTTTTCACAAGCAAAGCTAAAATCACATTCCTACAGTTACCTGTTTCCATGGCAGTATACTACACAAGGTAGAGGCCGCCTATCTTCAGAAAGCTCAACTGGCATGTAATGACTACACTTGAGAGTATCACCCCTGCTGTTTTTTACCTGTCAGATACAAGATCCTTTATTAACCTTAGCTGAAGAAAAGACAAACTAGACAACAATGAGAACATAAAATGTTCAAAAAAGGCGATATACCTCTAAATCCTTCCTCTGGTACCATCTCCCTTTGAGCAAGAACTCCTGTTCCAAGAGATCATTTTCCGGATTGTATTCAGCTCTGCAAATGTATGTAGATGGATCAAAAGTAGTAATTTGGAAGAGGACGAGGGTTTTTTTCTAGTGACTTAATCTTGTATAATCCATCTAAAAAGGAGATTCTAATCAACAAAGAACAAAAATTCAAAAATCTGAAACCCTAAACTTGATGCAAAGCCCAAATTCTAAACACTTTAAAATTCAAAAGGGAAAGTTCACATCCCTAGTGAAAGAAAGAGAAACTCGAAACATAGTTTCCAGAATCAGTAAGTTTTTTTTTATTTTCATTTGAGAGCTTCTTTCACCTTGGAGGTCGAATAATGAAGTTAACAAGCTGCTCCATCCCAGAGATAATCAACGCCTTCTTCTCATTCTTCAAATGATTTTACTCAAATCGATTCTAACACACAAAAAAAAAACAAAACTGATGCAGACAGAACAAGAATTGCAAACTATAAACCCCCAAAAGATGGAGCTGTTCCAGATGAGATCGAAGAGACGAGGAAGGGACACAGAAGTTCAGAAGAAAATTAAGAAACCGCTTTTTTGAGTTGTTCAAAGCTCAACTGTTTATGTTTTGATTTTTATATATATAAACTTGCAAATTAGTCCCCTCATTTATGAGCCTTTTCTAATCAACGGCTTAATATTTATATTCTGTTGTGAGTTAAGTAACTACGAAATTTATTAAGTGGTCATACAATCATTAACCATTATTGCTATTCAAAAGCATTTCAGTGAAAGCTGAATCAAAGCTCTTTTTCATTTGTTTCCCGGAAAAATTTTTAGAAACTAAAATTAAGGTTTTTTACTCGAGAACGTGCACGTCTTGTCGTTTTAGGTAGGGCCTTAAAGGATTTGATTCACTTTTTAGTGGAATGATACGAGGTGGTCAACTTATAGACATATGAGGTTAATTATTACAAGTACTAAAGCTTGTGTAGCTGGCTTGGCATTTTCGACACCTAAGTGGCACATCTGGCATGGAGATTATCACAGCTCTCAGAGATTTTGTTCCCTCTTGTGAAAATTCTGGAACTTGTGGAAGACAAACACACGAGTCCATCCTTTTTTCATGTTACGAATACACTATATATATCCCTAATAGGATTCACATCTGACTTTAACCATTCTAATTTCTAAACCATCTCATAAGAATCAAGTTTGACTGTATTTGTTATACCATGCTAAAAAGAGTTAATAAATATCTTTCTGATTAACCTGCATAATTTTACTTTCTCTGAGATTCAAAATTCATACATGCTGAGATAAAAACATTAATAAACTTTTAGTTAAATTAATAGAATGCTGAGATTCAAAATTCAAACATTCTAATCGCAGTTGCTGTCATGTTAATGTCTTTCTGTTTTCCGGTCAGTTTAGAGGTCCTCATCGATATCTTTATTTTGGACGGTCTCAGTGCTATTGGAGGTTGTACAAAGGTTATGGAGCGATTTTCCATGGTTTGTGTTCTATACCCTTCTCTTTTAGTACTTGCGCGCTTAATCAGCTGAGGCGGTTATAAGTTTTGCGGCGTTCACCGAGTCCTAGCTACTCCCCAAATGACATTGATAGTCCCGGCATCCGAAGTAATGAGGAGAACCTCACCTATTCGTAATTATCGCCGAGGGTAGAGAACGGAATTTGGTTCATTAGGATTTCAAAATCAAACTAGTGGAACGTGTCAGGTTTAGTGGGTGGGCGAAACTAGATTTGTAATACATTAGCTAGGGAATTTTGTTCAAATCAGGCTTGTGACTGTTTCATAATTCCCGTCTTTCGGATCGATTTTAATATATAATATCTAAAAAAAGACTAAAAGGATTTCTACATGGCAACATAGTCCAAAGTTGAAACTTGAAAGTGTGTTTCCTTCTTATTTAAACATTTCCCTCTACAACATCTATATTATTAAAAGAGAAGTACCCATTTGAAAATGTTTTTACTTCATTAATTAAACTCCCTTTTTTTTGCTTGTCTTTTTCACTTGCATTTATGAAATATCCTAAAACGAATAAAACTGCATAATCTATTACTTGTCTTTTCAGTTACATTAATGAAATATGTTTAAATGAATTTAAACTTCATATTTTATTGTTTGTCTTTTTAAGTTACCTTAATGAAATATACTTAAATAAATTTGGACATAATATCATTTAATCAACCAAAAAAACTCATGAGTTATCCTTACGTGCATAATTTTAATAATGGAGATTTTTAAAAACGTGCATCATTAAAATGTTACCTAAAACATGTAGCACTAATATATAACATGCATCAATAAAACTAGAATTTGACTCACACAATTGTACGGATATTATTTTCAGTTGAATAAATTTAAAATAATTATTTATTCAAAAAATATTTAAGAATGGCTATGTTTTTAAAAATTATATGGTATTATTTTCTCACAACTCATTTGTCATTTGATAAATTATTAGAAAGAAAATTTTAGCATAATATAACCCACTTGTCATTTGCTAAATTTATGGTTTTTATTTATATTTTTTATTATTTAATTATAATATTTTCATTTTATATTTGAAAGATAAATGAATTTTCTTTCAAACAATATTTTTGTAAATGTATTTTTTTAAAAATAATCAATTAAAACTGTTATTATCATTGAATATCATTATTTTTGACATAATTTGAGTTTTCGTTTACATCAAAACTTATCATATTTTAGGATAATC
Source organism: Brassica oleracea var. oleracea (assembly GCF_000695525.1). NCBI lineage: Eukaryota > Viridiplantae > Streptophyta > Magnoliopsida > Brassicales > Brassicaceae > Brassica > Brassica oleracea. Next base: position 53,033,721 of record NC_027750.1, on the reverse strand, counting down.
TCTATTATTAAAAGAGAAGTACCCATTTGAAAATGTTTTTACTTCATTAATTAAACTCCCTTTTTTTTGCTTGTCTTTTTCACTTGCATTTATGAAATATCCTAAAACGAATAAAACTGCATAATCTATTACTTGTCTTTTCAGTTACATTAATGAAATATGTTTAAATGAATTTAAACTTCATATTTTATTGTTTGTCTTTTTAAGTTACCTTAATGAAATATACTTAAATAAATTTGGACATAATATCATTTAATCAACCAAAAAAACTCATGAGTTATCCTTACGTGCATAATTTTAATAATGGAGATTTTTAAAAAC
>NC_027750.1:52959735-53032976 GCF_000695525.1 Brassica oleracea var. oleracea | reverse complement strand
ATTTAATAATTATCTTGACGAAAAACAAAGACTATAAATAATTTATTATTAATAAAATTATGAAATTATTTACAATTTGATGACTATCATCGTCTTTTTTTATATGTTAAATTTTTCATAGAAGTTTAAAAATTATTTTATTTTCTTTAAACATGTATAACTAATTTATAATCTTTTATGCCATACTAAGTCATAATATAATATTTCTTCATATTTTACATTAATAACCATTGTTTTTATATATAGTCTACAATTCTCTAATTACGTCTATTTGTTCAATTTTTTATATGATATCGAATATTCATCGTAAATAGATGGTTTAAAATGCCACAAAAATTATTTACTTGGTAAATATAATACATCAAATATTACAAATACATTATTTAGTTAAATAAATAACCAAAAACAGAAAATTCAGGGTCTAGTAGAGATTTTAATAAGCCTGTCTACTTTGCAATGAAGTCCACCACACATTTTTTTTAAAATTATTGCTTCTGTTACAAGCCCAATCACGAAAACCAACATTGGTCTCGATCGCCCATTGTTTACATTCTATTGGGCCTTGTAGAACGGAAAACATATCTGAACCGTCGAAACACTCAAAACTAATCTGAACCGTTCATCAATCTATCTACAGACAGATTCGTCCTCTTTGCGAGCATCGAAAGTACCAAACCAATAGAAATATTCGTTTGGCTGTTCCTCCTCTTCCTGCCACCTTGATTCTCTTGTCCTTAAAGCTAAACCCTTTTTCGCAAGTTCTGAAGTGGGTTTCAGCGATTTGTTAGATCTGATGGATTCAGATCAAGGAAAGCTTTTCGTGGGCGGAATCTCGTGGGAGACAGACGAAGACAAGCTAAGAGAACATTTCAGCAGCTACGGAGATGTTTCTCAGGCTATTGTCATGAGAGACAAGCTCACCGGCCGCCCTAGGGGTTTTGGTTTCGTCATCTTCTCCGATCCTTCTCTTCTCGATAGGGTTCTTCAAGACAAACATCACATTGATTCCAGAGAGGTTCCCCCACCTTTTTTTTTTTTTTTTTTGGTCTTTTTACCTTGTTTACGGTTTTGCCCTTTTGGTTAATTCGAGAACGAGATTGAAAAAAATTGAGACTTTTGATTGATTGGTTTAACTTTGAGGATGAGAGGCATTTTAGGGAGATTGATATTAGTATTACATTTTATTTATTTATTAGTATTACTTTATGTTGTGAATCATAAGTGTTTTGAGTGTAGAATCAGTTAAGAGAGTTTGGTTTATTCCTAAGCTTTTAATCCACTATAAGACGCCTAACCACCGCCTAGCCATTTGTATATATATTTTAATAATGATTTTTGGAGGTTTATTCCTAAGCTTTTAAAGATTTTTTTTTGTAGGTTGATGTGAAGAGAGCAATGTCAAGAGAGGAGCAGCAAGTCTCTGGAAGAAGTGGCAACTTAAATGCAACTAGAGGCTCTGGAGGAGATGCTTACAACAAAACCAAGAAGATCTTTGTTGGAGGCTTGCCGCCTACTTTGACAGACGAAGAGTTTCGCCAATACTTTGAACAGTACGGCCCTGTGGCTGATGTTGTGATCATGCACGACCAGACTACCAGCCGTCCTCGCGGGTTTGGGTTTGTCTCCTTCGACTCTGAAGACGCCGTGGACCGTGTGCTTCAGAAGAGCTTCCATGATTTGAACGGTAAGCAAGTTGAAGTGAAGCGCGCTCTTCCTAAAGATGCTAATCCAGGTGGTGCTGGACGAGCCATGGGTGGCGGTTACCAGGGTTTTGGTGGCAGTGAAGGCGGTTTTGACGGGCGTGTGGATTTCAATAGGTATATGCAGCCTCAGAATGTAGGAAATGGTTTACCGTCTTATGGTGGTTCTTCAGGTTATGGTGCTGGTGGTGGGTATGGAAATGGTAGTAACGGTGCTGGATTTGGTGGATACGGAGGTTATGGGGCAGGTGCTGGAGCTGCATATGGAGCAACGGGGATGCCAGGTGGTGGTTATGGAAGTAGTGTTGCTCCGAGAAACGCATGGGACACTCCATCAGCTCCTAGTGGTTATGGGAACCCCGGAGGGTATGGGAATGGTGCAGCTCAAAGTGGATATGGAGCTCCTCCGGCTCAGACACAGTACGGATATGGAGGGTACAGTGGAAGTGGTGATGCTGGTTACGGTAACCAAGCTGCGTATGGTGCGGTTGGAGGGAGACCTAGTGTTGGGGGTTTGAACAATCCTGGGGGTGGCTACATGGGAGGTTATGACCCGTCACAAGGAGGGTATGGTTTGGGTCGGCAAGGTCAATAGTCACCCTAGTGATTATCACCACCCCTGGTTAATGGATCCTTGTCATGAAGAAGTTATCTCAAATCAGAGATTCCTCTCAACTTCATAAAGGGTTGGACTGTCTGAATCTTTATAAGCATTGTGCTATTTATTACAATAAGTCTGGCTTCTATTTAAGTTATTTTTTTCTGTTGGATGTACTTTTGAGTTTCATAAGACTTATATAACTAAGGTTTTGCTGCTTTCATTATTGTATTGGTTTATCCTAGTGAATGGTTGTTTTTGATTTTGCTATATTTGTTTGGCCCTGATAGTAGTGGTAGCATGGAGGGAGAAGCTTTAGAAAGTAGTAGAAGGTGTGGCCTTTGAGAAGGGCGTAATCATTTTTGGGTCGTGTACAGTGACTCATCAAGGTAGCTTCAGTTCTTAGGTGGAGCAACGATTCAAAGGTCTAGGAGTTGAGGTAGTCGCTTGAAGAAAAAAGAGTCAAGTCGTTACCAAGTGGTTTGCCTAAAGTCTTGTGGTGTGGTGTGGTGTTGTTGAGTATTATATTCTTTTGTGAGGGAATAAAATTCATGATGAAAATGAAAACATCGATAGATAGATAGTCTAAAAGCTGATAAAACAAACTAAGTTATTTTAACTGCAAATCTTCAAAATAGCACATTTCTAAGTTTATATCACAAAAATAGCACTCAAAAACTAAAATGACCAAAATAGCACATTTCTAAGTTTATCCTTTGAAAATTTTAATTTTTTTATTTTTCAAAATTTGAATTCTTATCCCCAAAACCTCATTTCTCAACTCTAAACCCTAAACTCTAAACCCTAAACCCTAAACCCTAAACTCTAAATCCTAAACCCTAAAACCTAAAGCTTAAACCCTAAATTCTAAACCCTAAACCCTAAACTCTAAACCCTAAACCCTAAACCCTAAATCCTAAACCCCACTCTTTAACTCTAAATCCTAAGTTTGTGACTTTTGATAAAACATTAAGTGCTATTTTTGTGACTTTTGACCTTGAGTGCTAGTTTGGGAACAAAAACTTGATTTAGTGATATTTTTGTCTTTTTTTTCTTATTTTATTCCCAAAGTCGCTCATGCAAAGCAACTACAAGTTTCTTCTTGTTTATCTCAGTTGTGTCCAATCTTTCCACCGCCAAAGCCTTTGCCTATTCCTTTGCCGAAGCCACCACCTTTTTCAAAGCCAAAGCCTTTGCCTATTCCTCCACCGAAGCCTCCTCCAAAGCCACCGCCTTTTCCTATTCCACCACCGAAGCCTCCGCCTTTACCAATGCCGCCGCCAAGAATGCCTCCACCTTTGCCTATCCCGCCAGCTTTACCAAAACCTCCTCCATAGCCCTTTCCACCTCCTATGAAAGTCTTCTCCTCTTCATCTTTGCCAAAGCTCATCCCACCCTCTCTCGCAGCCACATTACTCACCACAAAGACATGGAAACACAACAAAACCAAGAGACCAGCTCCGTTTACGAGACGCCCCATGTCTCTTCTTGTTATACTTTTTTTTTTTTTTTTTTTTATCTTTTGCAGTTCGATGAGCATGATCTATCGACCATTACAAAACGTTTATATAGTGTGAGTAGAGCCAACTACACTTGAAACATTTTTTTATTTAAACAAACTCTTTAAAGTTACTTCAACTGCTAACAACTGACTGATAAATTGTTGGACTTAAATTCGCAAATGAGTTAACGTTTTCATATATACCCCCATGACAACTTTGCTCTGTTTATGTCTCCATCGACGCATTTCTCTAGTCTACAAGACTATAACTCCATACGTGCTTTAAGTTTTTTGTCCCTTCCATATGGGACATCTCGAAACCATTTTTGTAATGTTCATCTTTCTAATTTAGGTCCTCCTTTTGTTATATGTTTTATGAAAGTGAAAGAATCGGGATAATACACTCTAGTTTTATGTTAGTGGACGTTAATGGTTGTTAATTAGTTTGGTGGTCGCTTAAGCACAATCTGAATTAATAATTAGTTACTTAAATTTTCCATAATATAGGGTTGAGTTGTCGATAAAGTAAGAAACATTAGACTTACAGATCATGTATATAATAGCTACTTTGTAGATAAAAGTGAATGAAAATTGGCTTAAAATCGTGAAGTGTGTTCCTTACATCTACTGAAAGTTTGGTAACAGTTAAGTATGGGTAAGTGAATAAAAAGCAGTCTGATAGTTTGTTTTCTATATACCAACTACGAATAAGTTCTTTAACTATATAGATGGAAATACAAGTAGGTCAGCTTTGTAAAATAGTGCTTTGATAAATAAGTTCTTCGATTTCATGACATTTGAAATTAAAGAAACGGAGGAGGGTGTAGCATCTTATAGTGTATTCAGTAAACAACTTTATATCTACAAATAAACGATACCACATCTATTAAAAAAAGTTCTAATAAGCTAACAATCTCAGTTAAACCAATTCATGGTGCTCATTGATTGAGTGGTTAATCATTTACGTTATGGAATCGAAATTCAGATTTATATATTGTTGCGACAATCTTGGTGTAAATTCTCATTACGAGTATAGATAAGTTACCTGAGAATAATGAATAATGATGGTTAATTGATCAGATAATTAACTTTATGTTGCCGTGTCTTTAACGTTGTTAAGTGTTATGGGTTTTTGTTACAAGAAAGTAAAAAGGGCTATTTCGACTGTTGTATATTTTCCCTTTTCCCTTTGAAAATAGCATACATCAGTTTGTGGAAGAACTCACCAGATGGCCCACCATAAATAACATAACCCATCCCATACAACTACAGAGAGATCATCCAGAACTCACATTCATAAACATGAAAGGTATTGAAATCAAACTCATAGAAACACACGAACCATGAGGACAAGGAATCTCCTAGGAGCAGAGGAACAAGACTTGAAGATCCAGATTTGATTACAAGGAATTAATCACGTTTTGTCTTAAACAAAATAAATTTTGCCACTTTGACCATTTCACCAACTAGCTAGTTACCCTTGAGTTCATTCGGATCATTTTATAAGCTATAAATCATCTGAGTAACAACAAACCTGTGACATTGATCAAAACAACCAGACGTATGTACAAAACTGAAGTCAAATAAACAGAAAGCAAACAAGAGAATTCAGAAGCGCATAGTTTGGTACTTATATTGTCTTTAACACACCACACCAAAAGAGAAGCAGCACAAGCTGTGCTATATAGAGACACTCCGTTTAAACAGGATATGAATCGCACACACGACCGTGGTAACACCATCTTTTGCTTGATTGACTCATTTGACAAAATCCCCTGAATATCAAAATTCAACAGCTATCAACATCTAACCCAAAATTTAAGATAAACAATGGTTTCAAAAAAGTACATTGAATTACCCTATAAGATGTGCCTCCATAAAGCAGGACGATCTCTTGAGATGAGGAGGACACGAGAACTTGCATAATCAAACGAAGGGCAGTACATATCGTTTGGACCAATAACCTCTTTTACGGTTCCACTGTCACCACCTATCGAGGTCTCTTCTTTTGAAGTATCAAACACGAAAAGCCCCATACCAGAAGTAGCCATGACAAAGTTTGAATTTCCCCAGACTTGGGTTATTGCAGAGTGGTGCGAGTGAGTGTTTGAGTCAGGCAGGTTGTAAGTGCTCACCAGACGCTGTTTCCTTAAAGAGAATTGCAGCACTTGAGAGGAATAACCCACTGGCTTCTTAGCAGATGATGATTTCGGATTGGTTCCAACAAATACTGAATCTCCTCTAGATGATACACACTGTGCATTAACACCGAGCTTGGGGATTTTAGCGCCAATGCCAGATGGATTACGGAAGTCCATGATGTTGATTGAATCAGTAGTGCAGAAAACTCCATCGTTGCCTTCAGCGTCCATGGAACTTGCTCTGCATTTCAGGTGAAGACAAACAAAAAAAGTCAAATGAAAGAGATACTAAAAGTATCCAGTTTTAGCTTCCTCATGTTCATATATGTTCACTATACTAGACAAAGTGAAATGAAGTTCTAACCTTTGACGAACACCTCCCCCAACTTCAGCATCTGTGTTGTTGATATGAAACGCTGAGATTTTTCGCCCTGAAGAGGAAATGGTGAGCAGGGATTCAGGGTGAAGGGAGTTGACATCCCAAACAGAAATCGTTTCTGTTTCTGCTATGACAAGCTTTCCTCGGTTTCTCCACTGCAAAGGGCTTGAGTGATCTAAACCTGACACACAATTCTGCACTTCCCATCTCATGATTTGTTCCCCATCTCGGATGTCAAAAACCTTAACTACGCTTTGGAAACTAGCAGTTGAAGCTATGAGAGGACCGCATGGTCTGTACCACCATTGTTGAGCTTCTGGTGACAATGAACAAGCCAGAGTGTTCCTTCCATGGGATGTGTTGTTGGATAAAGGAGCCAGAGCAGTCCTTGGAACTCTTGAAGATCCGTCCTCAATGTGGAGTGCCTTTATGTCTTTGGTGTAGAAATCCCATGAACAAAATCCAGACTCCATCGTATTGCCAGCAGAAGCAGCTACAACATATCTGCCTGAGCAGCCATCTGCACCCGGTGCACGAACCACCCAGCAATCTCTCCAAGTGTTTGGTGAGATGTCTTCTGGAGGATAGTACACGGATTTTACCTGAAAAAAAAAATCAGATCTTGATGTAAGAGATAACAAGGCATGTACAGTGCACAAATTACAGTCAGTCACCACAGACAAAGCCACCCAGAATGATACAAAATAACAAGTTTAAGATGAAAACCAAATCAAGAAACACAATGTCAAGCATCATCAATATAGTAACTTGAGAAACGTGTATGATGTGGTCAATGTGAGAATCTAATATCAGTCCTCCACGCAAGAACTTTTAAAATTAGAAGCATGATTGATGACACTATAGATTTTACAGGCAGGACAAATGTTCCATAAACGAAGTTAATAAGCTGAGAAAATGAAAGCATAGTACCTCACAATTAGCAACGTCGTAATACGAACATGAGCCGTCATCATGAGCGAGTATAACAGCCTCGCCCTCTGAAACAAACCACCCTCCAGTGGAAGTTTTGGATCCAATGTCATTAAGTTGGTACATACATTCATTCTCTATCTCTTCCAGCTCCATCTCATCTCTTTTTTCTTCCTCATCAATTTCCTCAAGGTCTTCGTCTGCTCTGAGGATTTCAGCTAAGTTGGAAGTCAGATTGACGTCTTTTGAAGGATTGTTTTCCTTCGACGCTTCCTCTGTATCCATCTCCTGCACTTCCAGATTATCCATCACATTCTGATCATCACTCCCTAATGTGACTTTTTCCTTGTCAAGCGAGGCCAAGAACTCTAGAGCTATTGGATTCTCCTCAACAAGACCCGAGGGCTTCACTTCAACATTTACCGCCTTGCTAGAAGACTCACCAAAGCCTTGACCTTTTGAGACTTGTGACGCTGTCTTGTACTGAGTTCTGCTCCTTAGCAACCTCTGGTGAGGAAAGAGCCTGTCTTCGAGCTCCTCCTTGTTCAACCCTTTCACCGAAGCTTTCGCTCTGGCAGCCTTGTTTTTCCCTTCCTCTGAACCTCCAACAACATGAATCATAGACTTCTCAATCCCAGTGATCTTCTGATGTAAATCAGAGATCATACCCTGAGACGAGTCCTGATTATTCAAATCAAGCATGTCCTTTGTCTTCTTGATATCGGAAGCAATCTTCTTAACCTTTCCTTCGAGAAAAGCGAGCTTCTCGTGTAGCTTGCTTTGGTACTTAGTAGTAGCAACACTGCTGCTTCCCTCCATCGCCTTCCCAACGTTATCAATAGACTTCCTTCTTAACCCTCCACTAGTACCTTTCACAATCTTCTCAGCTTTACAATCAGATTTTTCCCCAAAACCAAGCAAAGCATCTGCCTTTGGAACAGAACCATCGAGTTTGCTTGAGCTCGGATTCGTCTTACTTTTACTCTCTTCACCTGTCTCCTCGCAAACCCTATCACAGCTCTTATCCTGATCTGATTGAACCCTAGATTCGTTCCTCTTTCTCAAATCCGAGAAAACCCTAATTAGATCAGACGGGCTAGAGCTCCTACCTCGTATCCCCGAAGACTTGGATCGAGTGACCCGACCCTCGCCATCACCGACACCTTTCGCGGCGGACTTATCGATCCGCGGGACTTGCCGGAGCACAGGCTTCTGCGTGGATCCAAATGACGGACGGTGAGTAGGCTTTGGGTTCTCTTTGCTCGATGATGATTTCTGGAGAGTGGTGGAGATAGGAAGTGGAGTTACAGACCTCGAAGGCTTTTTACCGGAAGATTGGTTTTCTCCGTTGCCGGTGTTCATATCTTTCAGACGGCGGCGAGTCGATGAAGCTGCTGACATCGGCTTTGGGAGAAGAAAAAAAAAAAAGTAATTTTTTGATTTGATTGTGAAAAGAGAGAAGCGATAAATGGAGGCTATTTTAATCGCAAGACGACAAGAGATTAGGTTTTTTGAAATGTCTTCGCTTTGTGAATTTGGCGGGATAACGAAACATTTCAAAGTTATTTGAGATTTTGAATTTCCACATCGGTTAATGTGCAAAACGCCGCGTTTCGTGGAGTTAACACGTGGCGGCAACAAAAACAAATGACGGAACGCAGCGTTTAAGGTTTTTTGGCGGGGTGGGTTGTAAACGTGCAAATGTTTTTTGTTTCTCATGCAATATACGCGAAACGTTGTGTCTAATAATACTAAGGTCAAACGACACGACTCTTTATAGATGTTTGGTTATATCTTTATAAATTAAAGTGACGGGAAATTAACACAGTACTTGCAACTGATCGAATCTAATTTAAAGAGAGAAGAACAGAAATGGCGAATGAATGTGGTGGAATCGGACCGGGTTCGATCTTGGCGATTGTGGTCGTTGCGATGATGTTACTGTTCGTTCCTTTGATGATTGGACCGGTGGCTCCACCAACTCCTCCACTTATCTTGGTGTTTCCGATCGTCTTGCTCTTTGTGTTTCTCTATCTTCATTTTACTTCCAAGTGAAATCTCTTTTTTTTTTTTTTTCTTCAATGATTATTATGTAGTATCCGTATGTATGTATATATTTTCCAGATTACAATGATATCTGTGTTTCTGACTCTACATCTATAAATCCAAGAGTGTGTTTTTGCCATTTGCAAAATGTTGGTTAATTAATATATACATGCGTTTCCTTGTCTTTGGCCTCAAACGAAATTTATGTTATTTACACTTATCTTTTCTTCTATTATTAGACGAGGCTTCAACTTATATTGCATGTTTTACACTAGCACAAGTAGACAAAAACAGAGTTTCAACATCCTTATTTTGTTTATCTATCTTCATTTTACTTCCAAGTGAAGTATTGCGCCCTTTTCATGATTTTTTATGTAATAGTATTTAATACGTATATTATAACATTAATATAAGTTTTATACAATTATCCGAGTGTATGATCGATGATACATATATCCCTTTCAAAATGATGATTACGGATTTGAGAGGAATTGCGAGTAGATATTGATGATTATATAATTCCCACACCCATTAACTTTTCTTGCAATTTTTATCTCTCGCATACCAGCATACGATAGGTTACCAATACCGACAGCGCGCGGGAACAGATATACGCAATAAAACCAGGTTGATGTAATTTTCTACAGATACAAAGAGAGAAAACCAATCAGTCAATCACCATTATGCCTTATGGCAGTGTCTCACAGGCTCGAAAAAGCTAAGCATCTATAAAAGAAAGAGGATTCAGTGAGTTTGAGAGATGAAAATGTTGGGGCTAGGATGATACGACTATTGGCGTTGTCTAGATGTCACGCAAGGTTGTCACAGAGAATCTCTGTAATCGTGCGGTTAAAACACGTCAAAGGACGATGGCTTGGTTTTACTTTTACCAATGTCATCATTATGTGTGGCTTATTTTTTTCAAAAACTCTATTTTTAAAAGTTATCCGGCTATAAAAAGAGAACCACGCGTTTCTAAGTTAATTAGAAGAGCTGTGAAGTTGCAGCGTTGGAAGTTTCTAAAGAGCCCCAATGGTGATTCTCAACCTAAAGTTACTGGAAAGACATATACGTATTTTGAGAACTTTAGATTCAAAATCACCATTAGGGATGTATAGGCATAAATGTAACTAGGTGTACAATATCTCATACGAATGTATTGAAAAGATCGTAGGTCCATAACCATTTCTGTAAGATTCAAAATGTAAGTGAATGTCTTAGCAAGACGAGTACCAACAAAAGATGAAAAAAATTGATAAAGAGGTAACAACTTAAAAGAGGGATGTTCCTTTTCCCTTCTTGTCTCCACCAATCTCAAAATGCTTGCACCTCTGCAAAAGACCAACACAAATGTTTAGAACTCTAAACTTCCAAGTGTCGACAAAATGTAAGAGAAATGTCTCGTTACCTTAATTGAGTGTTGAGAGAAATGCTTGCAGGTTTGGCACTGGAGCCTCAGCACAATCTTCTTGGTTGTCTTAGCCTATTTCAAAAGATTACAATAAACAATGAGCACAGACTCGAATACGATTGATCTGAGACACTTAAATGTCAAATAACAGTCTTTAAACAAAAGATTGATACTAGTAGTAATCAGGGATCGATATAATAACATATAAATCTACAAAAAAGGAAACTCAAATTTGATTCTCAGAGTCTAAACCAACACTGGTTTAGATTCGATTTTCAGTGTCTGAAATGTCACCTTCTTGTGGAAGACGGGTTTGGTCTGACCACCATATCCAGATTGCTTGCGGTCATAACGACGCTTTCCTTGGGCAGCAAGACTGTCTTTACCCTTCTTGTACTGGGTCACCTTGTGCAAAGTGTGCTTCTTGCATTCCTTGTTCTTACAGTAAGTCTTCTTAGTCTTAGGAATGTTCACCTGCAATTAACCCCACCAACTTTGAGATAACTCACAACAAACTGGTCTCAACAACATATAGAATTGGTCGGAATAATAAGATCTCAATACTCAAATAAGTCAAGTCAATACATTTCCTGTTTCTCATAATAACAAGAACAGACTTGAATCATAAGATCTCACCACACTACCCTCACAATTCAAGATGCATAGGGAGTAGTTAGCTAACAGATCAATAAACAATAACTAAGCTACTTCAAAAGTAGATACGGCAACCAAACAAAGCTCTACGAAATATAAATGGTTTTATCCTAAACTATGAGAGACTTAGCAGAAAGAGAAGAGAGTCACCATTTTTGCTATTCGGTGAAGCTCGGTGCCGGCGTCGTCCGCTGCCAAACAACACACTGGAACAATAGGTTGGGGTTATAAGAGGATTTTGAGAAACCCTAGCGCCTGGTATACAAGTTTTGGGCCAAAATATTAAAAACCCATTTATTTAACCAACAGTAAGCCCAATAACGCAGTTTTTCTAATCTCAAAAATGCATTAGTTGCTGAAAATAAAAACAGACATTACATTGCATTTGATTGGGGTACGGGTTAGGGATGAGCGTTCGGATACTCGTTCGGATTCGGATCGAGTATTTTGAATTTTTGGGTATTTTGGTATAGGGATAGAGAACCCGTTCGGGTATTTCTGTATTTCGGGTCGGGTTCGGATATTTTTAGTTCGGGTTCGGTTATTTTGAATCGGGTTCGGATATTTAGATTTTAAAAGCAAAAAAAATTAATTTTTTTTTCATTTTTTAAGTTTATTGTATTTAAAAATATAGATTTCACTTAACTGTTTTTTTATTTTTTATAGATTGAATGATTAATAGGTTTGAAGATAATATTTCAAAAACAAATAGATATTAAATTGGGTATTGTTTTTGGTCTTTAAATGTAACTTTTGTTAATACATGAAACAAAAAGTTTGACATGCATTTTAAATGAATATCAAATCATTTTCTCCATAATTATATATATAGTTATGATCTTAAAGTATGTGTAACATCAATATAAATATTTTTTTTAAAAAAATAAGAGATGTAAACTAGAAATATAAGTGTAAGTAGAAAATATCCTTCAATGATGTTTTAATGTTTAAAGTCTAAAATGACATAATCATTAAAAAAAAAAAATTGTGTTAATCTAAAATTTAAGAATAAAACTGGTGTTTGTGTGAATTTGAATATGTTTAGCTTTGATTTGAAAGTGTTTTTTTTTTAAGTTAAGACTTAAAGTTTAAGTGGCTACGAAAAGAATAACTAGGAATTATCCAAAGGATAATTTTGAAATTTAAGTTAGCAAAAAAAAATTAAATTAAAGAGAAATTACATGTTTACCACTTTTATCCTACTATTTTTTATTTTTACCACTACTAAAAAGACATTTTCAAAAATACCTTATTCATTAAGTGACAAAAAACTCTTATGCCATTATTTTTTGTATATATAATAAATAAATATTTAAACAAATAAAAATCTAAAAAATAAAAAAATATTTTTTTTTATTTTTTTTAATTATATAATTTCCACATTCAAACCCTAAACCCTAAAACTCAACTATATAAAGCTAGGTCATACTAAACCATCAATCTTAAACCCTATTTTTTAAAAATATGAACCCTAAACCATCAATCATAAACCCTATTTTTTTTGAAATACGAACCCTAAACCCTGAAACATCAACTCTAAAACGTAAACCCTAAAACATCAACTCTAAACCCTAAACTCAAAACCTTCAACTCTAAACCCTAAACATCAATCCTAAACCCTAAACCCTAAAATTCAACTTTAAACCCTAAACCATCAACATTTAACCATAAACCCTAAAACAACAATCCTAAACCCTAAACATTTAATTCTAAACCCTAAACATAAACCCTAAAACCTTGAACACATCAACTCTAAACCCTAAACCTCAAAACATCAACTCTAAACCCTAAACCCTAAACCTTCAACTATAAACATTAAAACATCAATTGTAAACCCTAAACCCTAAACTACAACTCTAAACCCTAAACCCTAAACCCTAAAACATCAACTCTAAACCCTAAACTCTAAACCTTCAATTCTAAACCCTAAACGTAAACCCTAAACCCTAAAACCCTAGAGTTGATGTTTTAGAGTTTAGATTTGAAGATTTAGGATTTTAGGGTTTAGGGTTTATGTTTATGGTTTAGAGTTGATGTTTTAGGGTTTAGATTTGAAGGTTTAGGGTTTTAAGGTTTCAGGTTCGAATTTCAGAAAAATATAGAGTTTATGGTTTACGTTTAGAGTTTAGAGTTTATGTTTTAGGGTTTATATTTGAAGGTTTAGGGTTTAGGGTTTAGAGTTGATGTTTTGGGTTTTAGGTTTAGAGTTGATGATTTAGGGTTTAGAGTTGATGTTTTAAGTTTCGATTTAGGGTTTAGGGTTTATATTTGATGTTTTAGGGTTTAGATTTGAAGGTTTCATGGTTGAGGGTTTAGAGTTGATGATTTAGGATTTATAGTTGATCTTTTATATTTAGATTAGTTAAACTTATGTCTTTTTTTTCAAAGTTAATTTAAAGGTTATAAATGTCTTTTACCCTTTTATTAAAGATGAGAATAAAAATGAATAGTATAAATATGAAAAGTGGTACTTTTGGCAATTTTTTTTAAATTAATCTCAAATTTGACATTATTTATAAAAGAATATTATATTTTTTCAACGTTCCTTCTCGTTATTTTGAATTGTCCTAGTTCTTCTTGTTTATTCAGTTTAGTGGTCACGGATTAAAGCGTCAAATTCTCCTTACTGGCCCGTGGATAAAAAAAAAAAAAAAAGTAGCCGTTTAGACATACAACATTGTAAGTTCAAACTTAAAACCTCAAAATCTCAAACCCTAAATCCCCATTTCAAAATCCCTCTCCTCTCCACTCTCTCTCTCTCAGTTAAAAGCTTTGAATCTCGAAAAAAGCTTCTAAAATGGCACCAACACCATCCTCCTCCTCCGCAAAATCAAACCAACCCCAATTCACCTTAATCAGAACCCCACAATCCAAGCACCGCCTCAATTTCATCTCCAAACCCCCAAACCCAGACCGCACTCCACCGGAGCACCCGGTCGAAGTAATCGGCCGGATCCGAGACCACCCAGACCGCAAGGAGAAACCGCCCTCGATCTTGCAAGCAAACCCAGACAACGACCAAACGGTCAGAGTCAGAGCCGAGGTCGGGTACAGAGACTTCACCCTCGACGGAGTATCTTTCTCGGAGGAAGAAGGCATCGAGTCGTTTTACAAGAGGTTTGTAGAGGAGAGGATCAAAGGCGTGAAGGTTGGGGAGAAATGTACGGTGGTGATGTATGGACCTACTGGCGCTGGAAAGAGCCATACAATGTTTGGTTGTGGTGGTGGTGGGAGTGGGAAGAAGGAGCCTGGGGTTGTGTATCGATCCTTGAGGGAGATTCTGGATGGTGGTGTTGTTGCCTTTGTTCAGGTCACTGTTCTCGAGGTTTATAACGAGGAGATTTATGATCTTCTTTCCACTAATTGTAGCAACAATTTGGGGATTGGTTGCCCCAAAGGAGGAACCACTAAGGTAATTGAGAGCACTCTTATAGAATAGTCTTGTCTAAAGGATTCTACTTTCTTTGTTGAACTTTCTTTGTGTGAGATTGAACATGTTCACTTACAGTAGCTGTAGCTTACAACTCTAGTTAATGGCCTTCCTTGTTGGCCAATCCTTCACTTTGCTATGTTACTTTCTGGAGTTTTGTGGTTTCTTTTATAATAGTGTCTTATATAAAGGAACATGTTCCCTTGTGTGAAATTGATCATGTTCACATTGTTATATTACTTTTTTTTTTTTTTTGGAATTTGTCTTCTTTTGTGGTTTATTGTAGTAGCTGTAGGATTGTTTTATATAAAGGATGATGCTTTGTTTGACTTTCTTTCTTCTTCTTTTGTGTCAAATTGAACTTGTTCACAACCTGTAGCTTAGTTTCTCTACTTTAATGGCTTCCTGATTTGATCAGTCCTTCACATGGTTATCTCGCTACTGGTATTTCTGTTTGGCATTGTGTTGATAAGCCTTGGACTTTGTTGTTTTACAGGCCAGGCTTGAAGTGATGGGGAAGAAGGCCAAAAATGCAACCTTCATTTCAGGGACAGACGCTGGAAAAATATCTAAAGAAATTGCGAAAGTGGAGAAACGGAGGATTGTCAAAAGCACCCTTTGCAATGAAAGAAGTTCCCGGAGTCACTGCATTGTTTGTACTTGCAACTTTTAATCGAAGCATATATATATCTTATATGTTACAGCTTATAACTGATTTGTTTCTTTTATGTAGATCATACTTGATGTGCCAACCGTTGGGGGAAGGTTGATGCTTGTTGACATGGCTGGTTCAGAGAATATAGACCAAGCTGGCCAGACTGGATTTGAAGCAAAGATGCAAGTAATGTTTTGAATCTCTACCCTCTCTCTCTCTCGGTTGATTTGATTCTATCAAAGTTATAAAAGTATATCTTTATTCAACAGACTGCTAAGATCAACCAAGGAAATATTGCACTGAAGCGAGTTGTAGAATCTATAGCGAATGGAGACTCTCACGTGCCCTTTAGAGACAGCAAGCTGACTATGCTGCTTCAGGTGAATTTCTTGTTGTATCCTCTGGAAAGTGTTTTCTGTGGCTGCTTGAATATACTTTCTGTTTTCTTGATGTAGGACTCTTTTGAAGATGATAAGTCAAAGATTCTAATGATCCTATGTGCGAGCCCGGATCCAAAGGAAATGCACAAGACTCTCTGCACTCTAGAGTATGGGGCAAAAGCAAAGTGCATAGTTCGCGGGTCACATACTCCGAACAAAGATAAGAATGGGGGCGATGAGTCTTCTTCAAGGATAGCAGCGATGGATGAGTTTATTTCCAAACTCCAGTCTGAGAAGAAGCAACAAGAGAAAGAAAGGAACGATGCACAAAAGCAGCTGAAGAAGAAGGAAGAGGAAGTTGCTGCTTTGCGATCTCTTTTGTTACAGAAGGAAGCATGTGCAGCCACCGATGAAGAGGAGGCAATCGAAGAGAAAGTAAACGAGAGAACCCAGCGTTTGAAAGCTGAACTAGAGAAGAAACTCGAGGAATGCAGAAGAATGGCTGAGGAGTTCGTTGAGATGGAGAGAAGGAGAATGGAAGAAAGGATAGTGCAGCAGCAAGAGGAGCTGGAGATGATGAGAAGACGGTTGGAGGAAATAGAGGTTGAGTTCCGGCGGTCAAGGGGCACTGATGAAGCAAGTGGGTTTGCCAAGAGACTCAGGAGTCTTTACCCAGATGATGATATGGTGAAGTCGATGGATCTTGACATGGGGAAGTCAATGGATCTTGACATGGGTGATCCAGTATGGGGATCTGCTGTTTCGTACCAACTAAGCAACAACACAATCAGCAGCAATTTGTCTAACGTTTTGCAACCAAAGCCTCAAGAGAATATGGTTGCGCAAATGTACCCTGACCGTGTATGCCTGAGCACTGTCTTTGAAGAAGAAGAGGTCGAAGAAGATGAAGAGAAAGTGATAGTCGAGGATAAAAGTATCTGCTCGGTAACAACAAGACCAATGCCTAGTTTGAACTTTGGAGGTTTGGGTAAAGAAAACTGCGTGAACAGTACCGCTGGCGACAAAGAACCAGCATCTTGTAGAAAGTTAAGAATTGAAAATATATTCACCCTTTGTGGCAATCAGAGAGAGCTCTCTCAGCACACTGCAAAAGATGAGGCTCTTCAAGCCAAGAATGATCAGTTGGTTTCCTACAACGAACATGGCTGAAGCTCTAGCAGTAGAGGAAGCAAAGGAAAACAATATCTCGAAAGTACACTGAACCACCAAGGAGTTGATGAACTTTCATCACCTACCCGTTGTAGCTCATCTCAGCTCCACTCCGTTAATCACTCTCAGAATATATTAGTCGCTATTATGTCTTCTTCTTTTGTCTGTTCAAAAGTAGAGTTTAGAGATGTAAGACCTTTTTTGATCAAAAAAAAAAGAGATGTAAGACCTTTGTCTAGTTCTGTGTGTTGGAAAAGAAATGAACAACCACTTCTTCAACAATAAGTATGCTAAGAAGACATTAGTCGCTTATGTCTTCTTCCTTTGTCTATGCAAAGGTAGTAAGTAGTAGCCTTAAAGAGATGCAACCTACGACCACGCCTTATCTATCTATCTATCTATAATCTATCTATAATAATAAAATAGGGTTTTCTCTCACCTCAGTCCTCCACGTCATCATTCAGCATAGGGCATTTTTCGACACGTGGCGATTCTTAATTCTTCGACTCACGTTTTTTTCGTTCACTAAAGCTTCTATTAATTGGGCTTCCAACGAGATTTATATTGATATCTGTGGGTTGGCTAATTTATTGGACTAGTTTAGTGAAAACATGCACAAGCCCGTGATGTTTTAATGTGTAAACCCAATAACTTCATCTCTCCCTTGACAAAGTCTGCTGCATTGTCGATCGAAATTCCATCACTTTGCTAAGACGACGGGATGTCGTAACTGTTTGTAGTTTGCATTCAATAGTTGTCATTTACGATGGCTTTAACATCACCGACCCACGTCTCCCACTATCCATCATTCAATGGGCTCTCCTTGCTCAAAGGCTCACAATCTACACCTATAAATAAGGGTTTTCTATTCTGTCAGATTCATCAGTTTCTCCTTCACAGTCGTTAGAATCCTTAGAAAACTGCACACCAGTCATGGCTGCCTCATCGATTCTGACAAATCTCTGAAGAGATGATGAAGCCACCATGGATACGTTTGATGATCATTCAACAATCTTCTTTTAGAAATTAATTTCAGTGTTGAAACTGGTGAGTACCTTAAGGATCGTATTCGAATATGTGATTACTCAATAATGATCATATCTTGCAGATTTGTTTTCTTCGTTCTTCTTCTTTGGTGGGTGCAGATTTATTTGTGCCGAGTACTGGAGATGATTAGAAGATATCTCTGTGTCTGAAAGATGGGAATAGTTTAGCAGTTCCGGTTGCTGTGAAGAACGATGGTGGTAGTGAGGTTAATTCCTTTCTAGATTGCTTTCTTCATGTTAGTATTTCTGATTAAAGTGCACATAAAGAGATAGATAAAACTTTTCTGAGATACCTCATCATAACTAAAAGATTTACATGCTTGTGGGTCTGACTAAATGCAACATTTTATAGCTTCTCTTTATCAAGACACAATTATAGAGAACCAGACAAACAATAAAGATTTTATATCGTTAGAAGTCTACATATCTTATTCATTAACAGTCGCATTCTTTTCCCCCTTCGCAGTGAAATATAGATCTTTGTTTATTCTTTTCGAAAATGTGAACTATTGCATCCTTCCTATATGCAACGATTGTGGAGCCTA
The DNA here is from genome assembly GCF_000695525.1 of Brassica oleracea var. oleracea. Classification (NCBI taxonomy): domain Eukaryota; kingdom Viridiplantae; phylum Streptophyta; class Magnoliopsida; order Brassicales; family Brassicaceae; genus Brassica; species Brassica oleracea. Next base: position 53,014,390 of record NC_027750.1, on the reverse strand, counting down.
AGAACCAATGAGAGTGAAACAGTAGAGGGCAGTAGTGTGCTTATTGTAACTAACATCTGAGTTCATTGTCACCATTTGGAAGGAAACTAGATTGATATTAAGAATAACTCTACGTCAATATAATAAAAAGAAACTATATTTGATGTTTGCTTATATCTAATGTATATATGTGGATATGTTTCCTTTTGTAAGTTTATACACATGTCTTCGACAGGTATAACTTACGCGACACCCAGACATTAAACGCGTCTTCTTCGTTTATGAGAGAATCCACTTTCAAAGCACATATCCAGAGATAGCACCATGACCATAAACGAAACAATGAGTAGAGACTAAGAAGAGCGTCAGTTGTTGCAGCAGGTGCCTTGAATGGTGATTAAATAGACGATTCAGGAGAAGATAATGATGACTTCTACTCTGATTCTGAAAATGACCACATCCATTTTCTAATAATGAAAGTATTCTTTTTCTTATTTTGTAATTTCGACCCTCTGTTCTATATCAAATATGAACCACCTTTATGAGTTTCAGTTATTTTGGAGACTCATCTATTTGGAAGGTCTCAACTTCTGGAGAATCATTTTATCTCTCAAAATCATTAACTACGGTTGAGGCTAACGTCTAAATATTGATCTTGAAATATATACCCATTAAAACATAAAACAGAATTCCAGAACATGTGAAAAAAATATGAAGTTAAAAGGCACATATAGGAGTCGATCAACAAATTAAAATTCAAAGCATTCTACACCAGCAAAGCCCACAATACAAGAATACCGAACATTAATATCAACAGAAAACATGCTTCAGGAAAATAGAAGGTAATGAGAAGAGTATAACTAAATTAAATGAAACAAACATAAAAAATCTTTGTATGCTTATATTATAGAAATACAAAAAAAACTAGAAAGTCATGGAAATTAACAAGCCTTTTTGTATATTTTCATCAAGAACGGAATGAAGAACACACCATATGAAATTTTATGCATATGTATTTTTATTAAACATCTGTTTTTAAAGTATAGATAATTTAAAATTTACATGCATAAAATTTTATGAAAATAAGATAATTCATTTACATACCCTTACCCAAAATTAATTTTACTTATATTTTAAAGCTTTAAATTGTAGTACAAATTTATTTTTTATTTGTTATATTGAGTAAAATTTATTTTATTATTATAAAAGTTAACTATATGTCAACATATTAAATTATTTTAAATGATTTAATATTCTAATTTAATTATGTATATTAAATTATTTTTAATATTCTCATTTAATTATGTATATTAAAATGTGAAATGATTTCTTAGTTTATATATCTTACTTTAATATTTTGTTTTAATAAATGATTTATGTTGTAAAATTCATGAAAATATGTTATTCTTTAATTTTATAATTTATAAAATATTTAACTAATTAATTAAGTTACTTTCTATTTATTAATTGGTGTATCAATTTAATTATGAATATAAAATATGTATATATAAGTATTATAGAAATTTTATTTCTTATTATATAAATAAAAAATTAATTAATATTTGTTTATAATTATAGTTGATATAAATTATGAAATTTATTATTTAAATTTAAATATTAAAAATAAATGTATGTTTACATTTTAAATAAAAAGATATTAAAAATATATTATTAAAATGCAGTCTTAAAAAGATACTTAAGAATATTTTTTTAGATATCATATTTTGAAAATATTAAAATAATAGGTTAGATATGATATATATTTAACAATAAATAAATTAGTTGTAGGATAAAAAATAGGAAGTTAAATAAATGTCATAGTCCAACCTAAACTATTTGTATAGATAAAAAGTGCTTATGGGCCATAGTGTTTTACGGATGGATCATGGAAAAATTAGAATGCATTTTTGGGACAAGGGTGGTATAGCACACTAGAATGTTTTGATAGTTTAGTGGGAGCGAGTAATACAAGAGCAAATCAGTCGCCACTCCATTCGGAGATAGAGGCTCTTATATGGGCCTTTGGTATATGAGGAATCTACAACAATTTAATGTTACTTTTGCAACAGATTATCTCAGTTGGTGAATATGGTTTCAAAACCAGAAGAATTGTCAGCCTTTGCAAGTTATTTGGAAGACTTAAAGGTCTTGAAGATAAGTTTCAATAGCTCATTCATATACCACGGATGCAGAATTCGAGGATTGCGTGCAAGAAAGCAGTCGCCGTTTGTTGTCCATATAGACGCGGAGCTACCGTATATGTTTTAATTTTACAGAGAGTCTAAATTCTTATGTATATAAGTTCACACTTCACATAAATTCAAACATATAACAATGTCATGCTAAAAATTAAGAAAATATAACACTTCATGCAACTTTCATAACATAAATACTGTTACGTACAAATGAAAATACTATTACGTAGAAATTAAGAAAATATTTAACATTTTATTCAAAAAAATTAAAAAAATATAACACGTTATGCAAGTGCATGGTTAAATATGAAACACTTTCATAACATAAATATTTTTACGTATAAATGAAACAAATTCATGTACGTATTTAATAATTTGTATTGTCGTTTTCCTTTCTTTTTCTGTTATATGACATATTTTTTTAAAAATAAAATAATGCTTGGTTAAATAAAATTCAACAACTAGAAAAATAAATATTTACAATAAATAAGTATCATCTCATAGTTGTAACCGTTATTGTTAATATGGTTATGAAAAATTGCAAAACCCTTCAAAACATATTTATATTAAAATTTTGCTCAAACAAAATGATCAATTATACACATACTACATTAGTTAAGATTTGAAATATATAAAATATGTATCAAAATAACTTATATAAATGGTTTCCCAATATTAAAAATAGGAAAACAAAAGATTCTAATTAGCCGAAACAAAGGAGTACCGGATAGATATGAAAATCTAAGGGATTGATTGGTAGGGATGTAGATTTGGATTTTTTACTTTAAAAATTAAGTTGTAAATTTTACAGCTTTAGCTTTAGATTTTATTAATGCAGAATTATTTCAAGATTTAAAAGCACTAAATATAAAACTTTATGTTTAATTTCATAATTTTAAGTTCACTAACAAAAATATGTTAGTGGTTTTTTCAACTCAAAACTAGAAAAATTTAATACAATTTGATTTTAAAATAAAAACATATTATATTTATTAATACAATTTAAAGTAAATTTCCAAAAAAAATTATAGAATAAAAGTACTTTTTGATTAATGAAATTAAAATATTTCTTCGATCAATAAAAAAAATATATTTTAATATAAAATTATTTTAGTGTGAACTCCCCGCCCGTAATATTCACTAGTAATTAATATATTCTACAATATTTCAGCAGAAGCAGAATTGTCCAATTCATTTATTTGCACATTTGTTAAAACATCATCATCAATGCTTTGACAATTACAATACGTTTTCATATTTTCATTCTACACTGAAGCTTTAGAACACAGAACCTGAAGTACTCATCACAAGTTACACACAGACAATGGGAGATTGGGAGAGGCAGAAAATATCCTCTTTCAATCTCTCTCTCTCTCATCTTGTTCCAAATGTAAGAAACAATGCATTTTTTATCAGAGGATGAGAATCTCTATAAGCATGGACATGTCTTTCACTACCATCGCCTTCTCCTTTCTCTCTTAACTTCATTTCCTTTTCTTCCCAGAGCCGATGGTAAGGAGCTCGAATCTTCTTATGGCATCCTCATGTCCAGCTGCTGCAGATGATGGCTTGGATTCATAGCTCTCTTGTACCCGCTGAGTTGTACTTGAAAACAATCGGCTTGAGCGGTTCTCAGCTGACGAGCCAGGTCTGCTGCTTGACATCACACCTCTACTTCCATTTCGAGATGAAGAACGATGTCTATCAGACTCTTGCTGCAACGGTGAAGCCAACAAACCAATCAAACTTTCTCTCACATTCTTTAGAAGTCCTACTTCATTACTTTTGATAAATAAGTAGGGACGAAGTTTCCATGATAGGTAGAAATAAAAACCAACCTTGTCTTTTTTGACATCAGAAGATCTGTTGTATCTAGTAGAGCGATCACCATGAGCGGCGCCTTGGCTTGATACATTTCGTCTGGTGAATGCCTCTATTGCTCCTGCAAATCTTTCTCTCAGGTCCTTTCCCACTAAACAATAAATAGCACGAAATTAACTTCTCAGTTTTTTATATTCTAATAAATTTACAAGCAATTATTAAGACATCTTTCTATACCGGTAGGTTTTTGAGATCTGTCTGCAGGTGATCCTGTGAGGTCCAAGGCTGGTCTTGGAGTTGGCTGATGTAAACGATAAGACATAACAATAGCAAGATAAAGTTATTTGGATGATTGAATTGTTATGAACTTTTGGATCTGAAATCAGTAATATAACTACTAACCCTTGGTCTCGAACTAGAGCCAGTCTGAGGATATTTCAAGTTTGTCCAATCAAACACGTAGTCGAGCTGGTAACCTATACAAGCATACTTCATTTCATCAAAACAAACAAACGAACAAGCTATGTATAAATCCCACAAAGCTGCAAGAAGTTACTAACCTTCGCGAATGAAAAGGTCTCTGAAAAGTCTTCTCAAATATGAATAATCTGGTTTGTCCTCAAATCTCAATGACCGACAGTAATGGAAATACGAGGTGAACTCTGATGGATGTGACTTGCAAAGAATCTCCAAAAAAAGGTAAAACCAATTCAAGTCAAAAATCATCTGAAAACATACATTATCCTCTTTAATTAAATGAATGATGTGTACCTCAGCAGGAGTAAGCATCTTCTTTTCACTAATCTTGTCATACTTCTGCTTCTTTGTGCCACCTTTTAGACCTTGCCATGGCAGACTGATACAGACAATGGACTCAAGTTTAAGGATTTAAATAAGTGATATGCAACCAAGAGAGAGAGAGAGAGAGAGAGAGATTCCAACCTTCCTCGTAGAAAATACATCAACACATAACCAAGTGACTCTAGATCATCTCTTCTACTTTGCTCTGCATAAAAAAGGGAGTTAGAAAGGAAGAAAAGAGGTTTTCAGACATAGAGGTCAGCTCTTACCAATCCCAAGGTGCGTATTCACACTTGCATACCGTGCAGTTCCTGTAAGATTCTTGTTTTCCCTGTGTAAATTTACAAGGAAATTCTAATAAAGCAAGCAAGCATGAAGAAGGAAAGTATGGAACAAGGTCCTGAGTATTATTAGCGAGTAATAAACACCTGTATGGTATATGCTTCTGTGTCTGAAGATCCTTGTATTTTTTAGCAAGGCCATAATCGATGATATAAACCTGGTTGGCTTTGCGGCCAAGACCCATCAAAAAGTTGTCAGGTTTGATATCGCGGTGAAGAAAGCCACGGGAATGCATGTACTCAACTCTGCATATCTGCACCATTGATACAAGATAATACAAAGGAAGATGAGATTCTCAAAGACCAAAGTAGCCCTGAAGTGATAAGAGTAAAGAGGTTGGTTACCAATTGATCAGCAAGCATTAGAACAGATTTCAAAGAGAAGATACGATTGGAGTAGTTGAACAAGTCTTCCAAGCTGGGGCCAAGAAGGTCGATAACCATGCAGCTGTATCCACCCTCCACTCCAAACCATTTGAGATGCGGAACACCAGCTATTTCACAAGAACGAAAGAAAGAAAAAAAAACCATTTGAGAACTGAAAATTGATATAAATGATGGATGAGAGAGAGGAAAAGAAACTGACTTCCCCCTTGAAGAAACATATATATTTTGGATTCATACTGCAGTTGAGGATGCCTTGTCTTCACAGGTTCCTGAAATGGAAAAAAACATAAATGGAAGCAACAACAAAAAGAATCTTAATAAAACAGTCGAAAGACCTCAAAACTAAAGTAGGTTTTTACCAGCTTAACTGCGACTTCTTCTCCAGTTTGAATATTGATCCCTAAATATAAAAACATCAAAATATAAAAGATGCTAAACAAGGAGTCAAGAAGAAGAGGATGTGATATAGATAGAGATACCTAAATAAAGTTCGCCGAAGGATCCACTACCGAGTTTCCTACCCAACTTAAACTTTCCACCGATCACCACTTGATCCATCTTTTTCGATCACAAGAACCCGATTAACCCACTAAATACCAAACTCAATCACTAAGGCGGGATTTGATTTTTCTTAGTGCCGCAAAGCTAAATGATCAAAGTGGACAAGAACCCACCAAGAAACAGTGGTTTAAGCTGATTTTAATGGTCAAAGTTCACGACTTTGCAAAAGAAATAGAGAGAGACTGTGTGTTTGCTACTGTGTTTCTTTAGTTCGAATATATCAAAAGAGAATTTGAAGGAAAAGGGACGGGATCAGTGATTCGGATCTGAGTTTTGAGAGAAGAGAAGAAGGAATAATAAAAGAATGAGAATTTGATGAATTTACGTGAAACTCGACTTAACCTACGTGAGGAGGCGAAACAGAGTTCCAAGAAAGACAATACTTTAACGTCTAATATTTTATCTTTCATATTCCCTTTTCACAAAACTACATAAAAAAATGAAGCGTAATAACATCCGAAGATTATACACAACAAGTTTCTTGAGATGAAATGGAAATTTATAATTTGAAGAGCTTATCATTTTTACAAACCGATTTTTATTTATTTTGATCATCAAATCAGTTACAGTTGAATAATTATTTTCAATATTTACCATCATTACATATTAATGCTATTAACTTCTTTTTTTTTTTTTTTGATTAAAATTGTCTCTAAAGTTTCATTAAATCATTTAACCTCACATGTAATTCACTTCAAAGAAATAAGCTTTAATTTAGGCACCTACCTTCTTGTATTGTGCCAATCACTCTTGTCTTATTTTATTATCACTTAAAAAATGCCTAAACTCGATTCCATTTGTTTCGTGATAAGGAAAATCAAGAGTTCCTTGTTGCACAGAAGAAAATACAAAATCTAGAAGAAGAGAGACTTGGCTCATATTGTTATCTTGAGGTTTAGTTAGTAGTACAATCAAGTTTTGATCAACCAAATGACCAAAACAAAAACAAAAACAAAAACCACAAACAAATCTCTCCACATTGTGAGAATTAATAAACAAACCAATTCCGAAAAGAATATTTACTGCTCTTTTTCTTTGTTGACATTAATCAAACAACCCTCTGTTGAAACAATTCATCTTTCCACTCCTTCAGGATATGCCTTTGCTTTTCCATAGGAGGACACTCTACTTTTGTTGAAAAACAAAAAAAAAAAGGCTTTCAACGAAATCAAACACACACACACACATATGTTATATAAGAAGAGTCTCTGATTCAGTGGCTGTGCAAATGTGTCAGTCAAAATCACCCACCGGATGAGCTGGACTTGCTACCTTCTTTCTCTGCATCTTCTATCTGCGTTGGTAATAGATTCAAGAAGCTTCCTTGCTGTGTTGTTTTGCCATCAGATGATTCATCCTCCTCTGTTCATGTTTTTCCCCCATTAGAGAGAATCAATACAACTACCACTTGTTCTAATAAATGGAAAAAACATTTACCAAAGAGGGATTTAATTGAAGGCCGCTTTGGCTTAGTCTTCTTCTTCTTCAGCTCAGCTACAACACATTACAAGCAAAGACAATCTAGTTATGTTTGGTTCTTCTTCAAACACAGGTTAGGAGGAGGTTAAAAGTTGAATACCTATCCCTGTTAATTGGTCATCGTTTACGATTTCAACGTTCTTGTAAGTATAACCCACAAAGTTTATGTCCTTGGATGAGAGCATCTAGAAAAAAAAAGCCAACCTCATGTTAAGAAAAGCTCAAGGCAAAAATAAAAGAAGAGAGTATAATATCATTTATAACTTCACATGATTCCTTTTGATAATTCACATAATTCGGGAAGTCAGTGCCTATGTCATACCTTTCTCCATGGTCCCGACTTTGACGACTTTGGAACTTGCTTGTCAGCCTGTTCCACAAGGAATTAAAGAATATTAATACATTATTTTCTTTATCAGGAACCATAAAAATATCATCTGTGGCACCAGTTTATTTCAATATATATACATCGGGTATCAGTATGTTTACCTCTTCAAACTTCTCAAAATTTTGGGTGTCCAACTCATCATTGACTTGAGGAATAAATGCAGCCTTCATCTGGTACAGTTTTCCCCATTCGGTTCCTCTGAACCAGGGGTGACCCTAAAAGAAACCATTCAAAGCGTTTTGTAAAGGTTTCTCACAAAAAAAAAAAATATTATACAGGGAATCTCAAAAGTAGGAATAATAATGCACACAACACCTTAATTTCATCTGCTCCTTTGGTTCCAAGCCTTTGTTCAACATTGCATAAAAGCCTACAAATAAGATCCTTGGCTTCTGGTGATAGTCTAGCCTCTTCTGGGAATTTCAAGTAATTTCTCCAGTTTACTATCTACAACGAGAAAAAGGTAAGCTTCCACATTAGTTGATTAGAATTACCAAAAGACATACAAAGTTAAATATAAACAAAAGCAATGGATTAATTCGTTACCTTCCTACAAGTTGTCATTGGATCATCTGAATAAAATGGTGGAAACCCCACAAGCATTTCATACATAATGGCGCCAAGGGACCACCTATTAAGGAGTAATCTCAAGATTAAATTATCTGCATCAAAGAGAATAAATCACCAATATAGTTGGTTGGCACTTGGCACCTACCAATCACATTCCATTCCATATCCTTTTTTCAGCAGAACTTCTGGGGCAATATAGTCAGGAGTTCCAACTGTGGAATAAGCCTGAAACCAAATAACATAAATTAGTTAATTCTATTTTACAAATTATACCACTGGAGAGAAAAGAGGTGAAACTTACAAGCATCCTTCTATTTCTCTGCCAGTTTAGCAGCTGCTCCTGTTGGGTGCGCCTTGTCGCCACAGGGCGACCATCACTTTGTAGAGCCCCACTAACGTTTCTTGCAACTGTGAAATCTTTTTCCTGAAGATTACTACAGTCCAACGGTTTACACAATCCAAAATCTGACAGTTTCATGTGTCCCTCTCTGTCAAGTAGCAGGTTATCAGGCTTGATATCTCTGGGGACCCAAAAAAAAAACGATGTTTAGAACAAATGACACGAAACAACTAAGATCATGTGTCCTCCTGCTTTTCGCTGACCTGTGGATATAGTTGTGCTTATGAATGGACTCAATAGCCAGGACAGTTTCCCCAATGTAGAACCTAGCCTCGTCTTCAGTAAGGGTGTCCTTCCTCATAAGTAAAGTCATCATATCCCCACCAGGTAGATACTCCATTATGAGATACAGATACTCGTCGTCTTGGAAAGAACAATACAGTTTGACAATGCAGTTACTGTCAACTTCCGCAAGTAAATTTCTCTCGGCTTTTACATGTTCCACCTGAAAAAAATCACATCTCAGAAACACATCAACCGAAAGAAAGCGTCTCAGGGAATCTAAATACCTGGCCTCTGCGAAGCATCTCAGATTTCTTAAGCTTCTTCATTGCATAGACATTGCCTGTTCCCTTCTCCCTACAGATCCTAACCTGCAAATACGGAATAAAACATAAAACTGATGTTCATGAGGATGCATGCCAAACTGAGGCTGAGGAGAAGAAGAAGCAAAACCTCTCCAAAAGCACCCTTCCCGATCATTGTCAAAGGCTCAAAGTCATCAGTTCCCATTTTATGCCTCTGACGGCGCATGTACTCAGTTTCCTTCAACTCCAAATCCTTTAGCAAGTTGTTTTGCTCTTCCTCGGAGACTTGTGCATCAGCTAATTTGTTTTCCAGCATTTTGCGGCTGCATGAAATGTGAAAGAGCCTCAAGGATATGGATGGGAAGTTCATCATGAAAACGTGGGGGGGAGAAACCATTACCGCTCTTTTCTTTCGTGGAGACTCCGCATTTGCATTTTGTAATGGTTTTCAATATAAAGTTTAGCAGCAGCAGCTTTCTCTTTGGTTACATTTGAAAGCGCTTCTTCACCTCCGGGTGGCTTTGGCACTACTTCCTTTGCTGCTGCTTCCTTCTTTTTCACCTTGTCTTTAGATTTTAGCTTCTTCACCCAAGCTTTCGCAGTCTCCATTTTCTTTCTTCTTTAGTTAACTGCTTTTATGTACAAGTGAGTAGAGGTTTGATAAGCCAGTGATTAGATTTCTACTTTGGCCACACCTACACAACAAGATGATATTTTGTATTAGCTAAGACAGACTCAAACAGAAGCATGGTGAAGTGAAGCATTGAACATAAAACAAAAAGCAATTCAAAGTTGAAAACTTTTGTTGGTTGTAGCCAGCCACACAACTTAACCTTAGATTCAAATCAAAGACATATGAATCTAAACTAAATTACTAAGACAAAATACAATACAAGTCAATCACATGATCATTTCCAAGTAGAACAAAACCTAACAACAGATCTGAAATAATCATGGGAATCAATGCAATTCGGACAAAAGCTCGATCCCAACGGAGACGGTTGTAATGAAACTCTCAAGAACAAGCGTTTGATTAGAAAAAGAGAGAAAACAAAAACACAACACAACACAGAGACCTACAGTAGATTGGTTCCTGGGGATTCGATTCCTCAGTTCTTGCCCCTTGTTTCTTGAGGATCGAATTCTGAAATTTGAAACAAGTAGAAAAAGGAGAGAAAGAAAAAAGTTGGAAGCTTTATTTATTTATTTTTGGTTTATCGCTTTCGATGTGTGTGAAAAAGACAAGACGACGAGAACTGTTCTTCTTCTGTTACTTGGGAATATATTAAAAATTAGTATTTTGGGGGGGATTAGCTTCAAAATAAAATTAGTTTACACTAAAGTTGATTACCGTATATTAAGGTTCTCTTAAAAAATGATTTCCAGTAAATATGTAAACTGAATTTTAATACCAAAATTGAATAGTATAATATTATTGGGCATGGATTGAGTGGCTTTATCATTGTTTCGTGGACCCCCACCACGGGAATGAGTGGCTTTATCATTGTTTTGAATAATATGTAAAATTTATTCAGAAAAAGTATTTGTTACAGCATTTAGCTACTTGAAACAGAGCATGATTCTATTGCAGAGTCTTAACGGGTGGAAAACCAAAGTTGAAGAACTCCGTGGTAACATCGAGTCCAAGATGAGGCATTGATTACGAGTCTGCCTATCTATCATCTTGATGAGAAGTTGTGGTATGACTGGCTGAGAACCATGTCTACGATTGTTTCTTTCTCTCCAGATGGAGTGAATAGCGACTTGGAAACAATACCGCAACAGGAAGAGCTGCAGCATGGGCTGAGACCGGTCCGCAAGGAGCCCCAGAATTTCTTGCCAGTGATAGGTGAAGCGGGAGCGCAGCAGTTGAGTAAGAAAAGATGTTCTCTGGTTTCTAGATGTTGATTGCACAAGACACAACCTGCATCTATATTGATGTTCCACAGGAGCATTCTGTCTCCGGTAGTTAACCGATTAAGCATAGTTAGCCACGCCATGAACGCATATTTCGGCGTGGAATTAGAGAACCAAACACTATCACACCAGCTCACCGTTGGCGCCGATTGTCGAATGAGATACCATGTATTGCGAGTACTAAAAACTGGCTTGAAGACATCCATACTGTGTGGTGATGAGAGACTGAAACAATAAGTAATAAAAGGTGAATTTTATTTCCTCCAAAGACTGTTTGGTGATTCCGTTGCTTGTGATGGGTCTTCGGTGTTTGGCTTGGATGAGATCTCAACATAGGTTGATGGAAGCTCTCCGAAGTTTGGTGATATGACCCATTGTTTTGTTAATACTAGTAAGCAATATATTATAATCTCTAAAGTTATGCTTATTGAGTGTTTTTTTTCTTAAAACTATTTTTTTCCCAACCTCTTCACTCAATCCCTTATATACTAAATCGCAAGTCGCATCTCCAATCAAAATCTGACACGTGGAAAATCCTTATAAAAAATTAAAAAACAATTGACAGGTAGAAAAACTAAAAAAACTATAAATAAATATTTAAAATTTTCTCTGCAGTTCCTATTTTCTTTAGTCTAAATATTAACTACATATTTTTTATTTTTCTCAAAAAATTTAAGCTATGTTGGTTTATATATATTTTCCGTATTTTCTTCAGCATCTTTTGTATAATAAAAACATAAATCACTTGACCAATAATTCAAGTTTATTTTTCAAAAAAAAAATTACTGAAAAAAATACAGTTGAAACAAACCAGTTTATTTTTATTTTACTCTAACGGAAAGAAGAAAAAATTGTGTCAACTGCCTCTCAACCATTACAGCCACGGTACCCACCTCTTACATTACATCAACTTTAAATGCACACTAGAATCACTTTGACAAAAAAAATTACTTATAAAATCATTCCAAACAGTTCCATTTTTTCCACAAAGTAACCGATGCTTTCATCTTTCTTATAGTTTGATTTTCTTCTCTTGGAAACGTCGTTGAAGTGTATAAAATGATTTTAGAGAAGATGAAGCGAAGGTTATACATGGCTTTTTGGAAATTCGTGGTTAGTGATGTAGACGAGTTCAGATAATAGTTGTTTAGCAAAAGAGTAAGTGATAAAGTTTTAGCTTTTAAGTCTCAGCATTTAATTATCTTCCGTTACGAAGTTTGATTTTTTTTTAAAGTATTTTTGCAGAGAAATCATTGTTACTACAGTCTTCAAGTGATAAGGTGAAATAAATTTTAGAAGATAATTAAACAAGAGAATGTTAATCATTTTCTTATTCCGTACGTAGTACGGGTAGACAACTAGTAGATCTTTCTAAATCATAAGTTCTGCTAAAAGGAAAACTTAGGAGTACTCTTCACTTTTTCTTCTTCTTGTCAACGGCCGAGATTGTTTATTGAATTTATCTGTATATATGTTTCTTTACCAATGAAAACGCAGACAGGCAATTTTAGATAAACTAAGACTAAATTAGTTTTTTTTTTTTTTTTTTTTTTTTGAAACACAAGACTAAATTAGTTTATTTTGCTTGTTTCAGGTATACTATGGAGCTGACTTGGAGAACAAGGTACTTGGAAGCGGATTTTTTACCAGCGAGCGGATAGCGATAGGGATGCATCTCCTTGGCTCTCTGTACTCTCTTTTGAGATCTCTGGAGTTCTAGTCCCATGGCTCTATGTAGAAATGTGTTTTTTTCTTCAATTTTTGTTGGGTAAGTACACTTTCACACTTCTGATTATTTATAGCCCGTTGGCAATGGTGACCAGATCAGAGTCTGGCGGGACAATTGGCTGCTTGGAGATCCTCAACCAACGCCAACAGGTCCTGGTAGGTTCTTTTATCCTAATCTTAAGGTTAAGGACTTGTTCTTCCCTGGGGCATTCTCATGGAATCAACCTCTGTTGAATCAATTATTTCAACCTGAGGATGCTCTGAGAATATTGCGCCTTCGCCCAAGCATAACGGGAACCCAAGACTTGTTGTATTGGAAACTCAGTAAAACAGGATCATACACAGTTAGGTCAGGCTACTATGTGCAAAGGGCGTTGGACAATGAAAATGCTCAGCAAACTCATGTCATTTCCTCTCCTTCTGTGCAACTACGAAATCAGCTCATACAGAAAATTTGGACACTGAAATTACCACCTAAACTCAAAATTTTCTGGTGGAAGGTGCTCCACAATGGCTTGCCAGTTGCATTGAATCTACATAGAAGGGGCTGCAGGGTTATTCCTGAGTGTCAGCTCTGTGGAGAAGGTATGGAAACAATACCTCATTTTCTGTATGAATGTCGAGTATCTAGAGAAATCTGGCAGTTAGCTTACCCTGACCTTTCCCGGAGCCTAGAACCTCATACTAATCTCTTGATGTTTGTCCACAAAATTGTAAATGAGGATACAAGAGATTTACCAAGTAATCTAGCTTGGTTTATAGGGTGGAGGATATGGAAGATGCGGAATAGGTTATTATTTGATAATAACCGGGAACATATCGTACAGGTCATTAAAGGATCTTTCATGGATTTGAACTTGTGGAAGGAGGCTATATACTATAATGAGCCTGACTTCCCAACTCAGGTTAAAGATCATCGACCACACTCCATCATTGATGTCCTCCCGCAAGAATCAATGCTATATTGCATTGCTGATGCCTCTTGGAAGTCTGAACATGAAGCTGCAGGCATAGGGTGGTCCTTATACAGTCGACAAGGCACTTTCATTATGCAAGGAAGCTCAGCAATTGCATCAACAAATTCAGCCTTTGAAGCCGAGGCAGTGGCAACTTTGCTAGCTGTTCAACAATTACATAGACTGCACTACAAGAATGTTATATTTCTAGGTGACAACGCTCGGTTGGTTAAAAGCTTGGAGCCTACTCGAGGACGTGAAAATACTTCTTGTCATGAAGCTTCTACGATGGTACATGACATCCTCAATCTGGCTAAGCTAAATGATTACTCTTTCAAACAGGTCCCTAGAAATTTAATTTATCATGTTGATCAATTAGCAAAGAGAGCTAGACTATCTAACCAAAAATATGTAATAACTTGGCTCTCACCATAAACCATTGTACTTGTCTTCAATGTTGAATCAAATGAAGTTTGTTGCCAAAAAAAAAAGATTATTTATAGCCCCAGTGATGATGTCAGATGGTTGACCAATTTTTTCCCACCATCATCTATACTAATAATATGAAGCTGCAAAGGATCTTTGGGAACTATTAGATTAATTAAAATACTAATAATATTAAGATTTAATATATTTAACCATTTAGCCTAAACAACTAAATATAATTTTATACATTTTACTTTTAAATGAATAGAATAAGCACAAGTAAAAATAAAATAAAAGAATATGAATCTCAAACATTAACATCAAAACGAAAAAGTTATTTTATGATATTTATATTAGGTTTGAAAATAATCATAAAATTTTTGAATTACATTTTCTACATATTTATCGTGATGTTTGGTTTGACATATAAATATTAAGCAAATAATGATTTAGTATCAAATGATGATTTTTATGTTTGTATAAATCATATTTTTGTAATTGAACTAGAAGAAAACTAAAAAAAATTAACTCGGTTAAACTGAAAAATACAAACAAAACCAAATTAAACCGAACCAAACACAAACCTAACACAAACCAAACTGAACTAAAACTGAACCAAATACAAACCGAATCGAAGTAAAACCAAACCAACCCGATCATTAACCAAACCATACTAATTTGGGTTGACTTTGGTTCAAGATTTCTTAGACCCAAATAACCCAAACCAAATCGAACCCAAACGAATCCGTAATTAAACCGAAATGCCCACCCCTATTGATTACATTATGATATTGTTGAACCATATTTTTGAGGTCTTCTTCATTATATTGCACCTGTTCGTCAGACATTAAACATGCTCCAAGCTGCATGAACTGTTGTGGTTGATGCTGCGCCTCTTGCTGTTGCGGTGGATGCTGCGCCATCAGCTGCTGTGCGTGATGCTTTGCCATCGGCTGCTGTGCGTGATGCTTTGCCATCAGCTGTGCATGAAGTGATTGAACATGTAAATAGTTGACAGTAGTGAAATCTATTTTATGCCATCATGTACTGACATTGTCATTATTTTTTAAGATGAGTTTTTGCTTGTATCCATCCAATAGTGATACCTCCCTGCACAATTGAGTACTTCTTCTTGTAAAATTAATGGTTCTGCTTTGGCTCTTCAAGACTCTGATTAATTCAATGAAACAAATGGCATTAAATAGCCCTACATGAAAGTCACGACTCTAAAGAACCAGAGAAATAAGAACAACTACGAAACCAACTACTAACCACTTGGACAACTACTTTGACCGAGTAATGATAAAAGACTACTAACAAACTCAAACAGAAACACATAATGCTAAAAGACTCCAACGGCTACTTTGATTTGCTCCAACAAACCCTCCCTAAACTAAGCTTGGTGAACAAGACTTAGCTTATCTAATGCAGAGCAAATCCCAAGCTTGTTGCTTAACTCTTCGAACACTTCTCTCCTTAAGGGATTCGTCAGTATGTCTGCAACTTGTTCATTGTTCCACAATGCTCCAAGCTTATCTCTCCCTCGTTAATAAGATCACGTAAGAAATGAAAGTGTACTCCAATGTGTTTGCATCTTCCATGGAACACTGGATTTCTCACCAGCTTGATTGTTGATGTGTTGCCACAGAAGATGATCGTGCTTCCCTCCACATTCCTTCCTAGTTATCCTAGAATCATCTTGAACCATATCGCTTGACAAGCACAAACTGATGCCGCAACATACTCAGCTTCGATGGTGGATAATGTCACGATTGGCTGCTTCTTTGAAAGCCACGCTACTGCTGGATTGTCCATCAGAAACACATACCCTGACCTTCTCTTCATGTTCTTCACATCTCCGGCGAAGTCACTATCAGTATACACCTGCAGCTCACCATTTCATCCTCATCTGTACCAAGTGATGTGATCCATGGTTCCCTTTAAATACCTCAAAATACGCTTCGTTCCTTGGACATGAAGTTGAGTCGGTCTTGACATGAAGCGGCTCAGTACAATTACTGCGAATTGGATATCTGGTCTGGTGTTTTTGATGTACATCAAGCTTCCTATCATATGCTTGTAGAGAGTTTCATTGACTCGCTCACCCTTCTCATTTAGATCAATCTTGCTTTCCAGTACCATTGGATTACATACTGCATTACATCCATCCATATAAAAGCGCTTCAAGATTTCTAAGGCATACCTTGACTGTGAAATGTGAATTTCCTCTGAGGTTCGCAAAACTTCTATGCCCATAAAGTACCTCATCTTCCCTAAATCCGACATGTCAAACTCAGCTTCCATTGATTTCTTGAACTCCCTCATCATTGAGATGTTGTCTCCTGTGTATATGAGATCATCCACGTACACACTAAAAATCAGAATGTTTCCTCGTGTGTTACCTTTTAAGAACAAGGTCTCTTCATTTCTGGATTTGAGAAAAGCTTCTCTGATGAAGTAGTCTTCAATGCGGTTGAACCATGCCCTTGGAGCTTGCTTTAAGCCATATAGAGCTTTCTGGAGTTTATAGAACTTGTTTTCTTCTCCAATCTTCTCAAAGCCTTTAGGTTGTTGCACATACACATCTTCTTCAAGTATTCCATGGAGGAATGAAGATTTGACATCGAGTTGGTAGATGTCTCAACCTTTCTGTGCAGCGGTTGTTATGACTGTTTTGATTGTATCCATTCTGGCCACCGGTGCATAGACTTCAGTGTAGTCAATCCCATGTTCTTGAGAGTACCCTTTAGCCACTAAGCGAGCTTTATACTTGCTTACTTCACCATTCTTGTTGAGCTTGGTCTTATATAACCATTTTACTCCAATGCATTTAGCTCCTTCTGGTAGGGTTAATAGGCTCCACGTCTGGTTCTTCTCAATTGACTTCATCTCTTCATCCATGGCCTTTCTCCATTTGAGACACTTTTCTGCTTCCTCATAGGTCGTAGGATCAGAAGAATTGACTTCAACCATGTTCACCATGTGTACTTCTTCTTCCTCATATATAACTGCCATTCCAATAACATAGTCTCTCAGATATTGAGGCGGTCTAGTTCTTCTTCCCTGCCTGACTCCTACGACCTGATTATCAATGATTTATGTGGTTGCTTGTGGCTCTGCAGGTGTTTGTGGTTCATTGTTCAGCTCTGGTTCAGTTTCTTCTTCATTATCGCTCTCTTTTCCTTCACTTTATTCCCACACAGCATCATCATCGTTCCAAGTTAACACTGACTCTATGATGTGATCGTGTTCTTCCCAGTTCCAACCTTTACCTTATTCAAACACCACGTCCATACTCACAACAATCTTATTATAAAATTATGTGTTACCGTAGTTAGATCTTTGGTTTTGGGTATAAGTTAGATTAGTCGAGTCACTCATATTGTGAGTATATTGAGTTACATATATTCTTTCAAATTCAAACTCAAGTATAATTATTTTTTATTCTAATTAAGTCAAATCAAATTAGTTTTATGTCTCTGTTAAATGTGCATATATTTTCACACTACAAGAAAAATGGCTTTTCTTAGCGGACGAAAAACGCTATCTAATGATACCATAACGTTTTAACAAGCGCTATATCATCGCCCGTTATGATAGGTCACACACTTTAGATAGCGGTTTATTGCATTGCTTTCGTATTACGAGATATAATAGCGTTTTTCTCTATGCAATAAAATATTCTTTTACATCATTTCATTTATGCTATTATTTACATAATTATAAATACATATATTAATTGTTATTTTTAATATTATAATTGCAATTAACTAAATGCAATTATTTTTTAGTATGCTTTTATACGAAATAGAAATAATAATAATAATAATTTTATTAATAAATTACAAAAATGTTGTATTACACTAAACCGAAGCAAAAAAAAATCTAAACTAAACCAAAGCAAAAACAAACAACATAGAAGTAAGAAAAACACTAAACCAAAGCAGAAAACCTAAATATAAATCTAAACCGACGCATCACGCCATCATCATACCGCCGCATCACGTCTCGTCATCATCATCCGGCGCATCACGCGGTATCTCCTTTGTCTTCACTCTCTGGTGAGCAGAGGCCGCTCGCTAGCAACGACGCCGTACCTCCCCTGTCTTCAAGCTCACGACAACCACCAACTCTGCTCACGACCCACCTTCCTGTACCAAAAAATCAAAACAAAATCAGAGAGGGAGAGAGAGAGAGAGAGAGGTCTATGTTGTCGGATGGCGATGGTGGTGACGAGTGGTGGTGTCGGACGGCATTGGTGGTGACCAGTGATGGTTTCAAAAGGAGGAGGTGACGAGCTTCACCAGAAAGAAGAAGATTGCAGAGGACCAGAGGTTATGAG
The DNA here is from genome assembly GCF_000695525.1 of Brassica oleracea var. oleracea. Lineage (NCBI taxonomy): Eukaryota > Viridiplantae > Streptophyta > Magnoliopsida > Brassicales > Brassicaceae > Brassica > Brassica oleracea. The sequence goes on along the minus strand of NC_027750.1, from coordinate 52,995,572 downwards.
AGATGAAGAGATGAGATTGCGGAGGATTGTGGGAAGATTGATAATTTAGTTTAAGATCTATGAGGAATCGCAAAGGTCGTGAGTCTTGAGAAACAAAAAGAATAAAGAGATAATGAGAAAAAAGAATAATAATATCCGTTAGATTTAAGGTCTATCAACGGTGGTGATTAATATTATAGTTATCTTCACCATTCTGAATTGGCTCCTCCTATTGGTTTAGGTTTTTCCTCTTTTTTTTTTCTTTGTTGTACTCTATTTCTTTAATGTTTGGTATATTTAATTGTTATTTTTATTTTGTGGTTGATAATCTAGTTATTATTATAATTGTGGGATTAAGATTTGTGACTAAACTTTTAAAAATATAAATTTAAAATTTATATATTGATTTTATAAAACTAATGATATAAGATTACAAAATGGTTATATTTCACTTTCTACAAGCAATTTAAGTCAAATAAAATTAAGATTAACAAACTCAGCAAAATAACTATGATTAATAAGATGATTAGGGTATATGATTAATTTGGAGTATACTAGCAAAGTTAAATAATATAAAATATTAGAGTTTTAATATTTAAGTTAGAGTTTAGGGTATATGATTAATTTGGAGTATGATATATTTGAGGGTTAAATGTTTGGAGTATTGATTTAAGATTTTAAGCTAAAGTTTGAAACCAAATTTGAATTTATTTTAAGAATTAGATTTAAGTTTAATTATTTTTTTATTTAGAGTTTAAATTTAAAGTTATGAGTTTAGAATAGAGGTTGAGTATATGGTTAAAGTTTTAGGGTATTGATATTTGCAATTAATTTTTAAAAAGAAATAACTTTAATTTTATATTTAATATTTTAAGTTAAATTTAATATTTAATGTTAGAATATTAGAGTTTAAAGTTTGTGTTTAGATTTTAGGGTTTAAAAATTCGTTTAGGGTTTAGGGATTTAAAAAGATAAACATAGCGTTTTTAATTTTGTGCTATTAAAAATATGCTATCATAGCGTTTTTAAATATATCATCTTTTCATAGCGTTTCCAAATATATAAACGCTATCTAAAATTCAAGGGTATGTCAACTATAGCAGAAAGGCAAAAAACGCTATCTTCTACTGCTATCAAAACCCATATTTCTTGTAGTGTCATAATATTTATCTCCAGAAACCTGTGGAAGGGTAATGAAGTCAGCAAACACTTGGATAGAGACTGGTGCTACAACTAATGCTCCGACAGTAAATTTTTTTTTTGCTTCTTCATATATTTAACTCGATCTATGTTATGTTTCATTTTTAGAACCGATGAGGCGTATTGGTAATGGCGGTGTTGTGGGTATGCGAATCTATGTTATATTTAACTCGATCTATGTTATGTTTCATTCTTGTTAATCATTTACGGGTGAACACTACAGGGGATTCATCTATCAATCACCACATAGTCAATGTTGTGATGAAGGGACACCACTCTCTCAAGTGGAGTACTTAGGAAACGGTGTTGAAGCCGTCAGAGGGTACAAGCACACTCTTTCCTCTTCTTAAGAATGTAAAAAGAAAGATAGTATAAATATGTAAAAGAAAAGAGAGTGTAAGTAAAAGCATTTGTGAAAATTCAAAATAAAATGGTAGAACAATCTACACATGTCAAATTATGTGTAGTTTACTAATATTGTTTTCATTTGGGGCTATTTAAAAAAATCTCCCATATCACAAATATCTTTGCAAAATTAATGATTAATTAATTAACAAAATGCAACTCAACAAGATTATTTTCGCATATTTTTCATGTGTTTTGCATATGTTTTTCATATACTTTAAATTAGTTATACATATATTTTTACTGTACACAATCTTATAAAAAAATTTTTATCTAATATTAAACCAAATAATAACATTCATCTTACAAAACAGGCTATATGCTTCATAACAATCATGATTACTCATTACATTAATATGTTCACCATTATCTTAGCGAGTTATACAAACTTTAAATATTAATCAATTATGTAAAATTTCCAAACATTATGAAGATATTTGTATGGTTGATGGTAAAATTCATAGTTACTCTATAGATGCATTTATATATGTTATTAGAAGGACATAAAGAGTGAAAATATATTGAAATAATCATTATTTTGAGATACACCTGATCAATTATGTGTTTTTCCCTTCATGTTTCATTTAAAAATTACAAATTTATTAAAATTATGTATTTATATTGGAAAAATCTTACTTAAGACATGGAATCCAGCAAATTATGATATTTTCTTAAGTTTTAGTCACCAAATTTATAACACATTTATCATTCATTCTCGAACACTGCATTTATAAACAATATATTTTTGTTCACATATCGATTAGTAAGTTTTCATCCTATAAACTATTAATTTTAGCATAAGCTTCAGAAATAGTTTATAACTAAAAACGTTCATTTTATGTATCCTCATTTTTCATTCCAAATACTTCTATATATAGTTTTTCTAAAACATATTTAAATTTTAATATCGTTCTCCTCCATGAACAGCGGAGGTTCCCCGATCCTAGTGAATATAATATAAGATATAATATTATTAGATCACATTATGAGATTTTGATTGATTAGTGGTGTCACTGATATTCACTCTCTAATTACTTAAGGTTATTTTAACTTTTAAGAAGCAGCGATTCATTATGTACCCTCTCTCACAACATTAGGTGTCAGCTTAACAATAACAGCTTTCCTGTTTTTTAAAAATGTTTTTAAATGTTTTCACAAGTCTGGCTTATGTCTCATAAGTTATGGAGATGATATTGAGTGCACACAAAATAAAATGAAGATGATATTGAAAGAACAAGAGGTCTAGCTTTCTTGGATTCGAGTTGCAGTGATATTGCAAGAGCTTCCAATGGAAAAAACGGTTCCTGTTCTGATAATTTCAATAAAGGGTTGATTTGAATTTGGAATCCTTTATAATCCATGTGATAAAGACTCCTTGGGCAATTTTAGCTTTGAAAATGGTTGTTGAGGTTCCTTCAAGTGATAGATTGAAGCGCTCTCTCCAAGACATCCTTTTTAGTGTTGAGTTTGGTCGAGATCCCGACTGCAGCTTCATCTAATGACATGAAACTGAGAATGGAAGGCATCGATATAGAATTAGGCGTAAGAAAGAGGTACCCTGTTAAGTGCTGAGATATATCAAACAAAGTCCTACATTGAAAGTTTAGACAAAGAGTGTCCAATTATATAAATATATGTCTAACTCTAATTAGTTCGAGGCCTTTTGAAAAGAAATTGATATAAATAGAGTTGGACATGGGCTCACTAAATACCAACAATTGGTATCAGAACGGAATGACAAGAAATCTGCAATAAGACCAATATACCCTTCGAGATATGAATGAGAGATATGTGGCAGAGATCAAGTCAGAAGATCCTGAAAGTTCAGTTGTGAGACACAAGATGAGTGTGGTCTTTAAATTGAAGGGGAGAATGTGAGATATCAAACAAAGTTCACATTGTAAGTTTAGACAAAGAATATCTAACATATAAATAGATGCTCAACTCTAATTAGTACGAAACCTATCCAAAAGTAAATCCATGCGGACTAGCCTAAGCTCAAAATGGACAATATCAGGACAAGTGAAAATTGGACATGGGATCACTAAATCACAAGTGCTCCGGGGCAGAACCAGCTCTATATCTAGACGGGGGCACGTCAAGTTTTTTCATTATGTCTAGTTGTAAATCATAAAAACATTACATAAACTAGTACTAATCAGTTAAGAAAATTCAAAATCAGTAGGGGGCACATGCCTTCGTAGGTCTTCGTGTGCGTCCGCCACTTCAAGTTCTTCATTATGTCTAGTCTTAGCTTCTTCAAAACTACATGCAGCAAACTGCCTTGCCGTCAAAGGACAAGCTCATCATTGGGTGCTTGTCAGAGAAATCCTGGAAGATTAGATAAGCTTCCTGTCTCTTAGAACACATTATGAGATTTTGATTGATTAGTGGTGTCACTGATATTCACTCTCTAATTATTTAAGGTTATTTTAACTTTTAAGAAGCAGCGATTCATTATTATATGTACCCTCTCTCACAACATTTGGTGTCGGCTTAACAATAACAGCTTTCCTGTTTTTTTTTAAATGTTTTTAAATGTTTTCACAAGTCTGGCTTATGTCTCATAAGTTATGGAGATGATATTGAGTGCACACAAAAGAAAATGAAGATGATATTGAAAGAACAAGAGGTCTAGCTTTCTTGGATTCGAGTTGCAGTGATATTACAAGAGCTTCCAATGGAAAAAAGCGGTTCATGTTCTGATAATTTCAATAAAGGGTTGATTTGAATTTGGAATCCTTTATAATCCATGTGATAAAGACTCCTTGGGCAATTTTAGCTTTGAAAATGGTTGTTGAGGTTCCTTCAAGCGATAGATTGAAGCGCTCTCTCCAAGACATCCTTTTTAGTGTTAAGTTTGGTCGAGATCCCGGCTGCAGCTTCTTCTAATGACATGAAACTGAGAATGGAAGGCATCGATATAGAATTAGGCGTAAGAAAGAGGTACCTTGTTAAGTGCTGAGATATATCAAACAAAGTCCTACATTGAAAGTTTAGACAAAGAGTGTCCAATTATATAAATATATGTCTAACTCTAATTAGTTCGAGGCCTTTTGAAAAGAAATTGATATAAATAGAGTTGGACATGGGCTCACTAAATATCAGCAATTGGTATCAGAACGGAATGACGAGAAATCTGCAAGAAGACCAAAATACCCTTCGAGATATGAATGAGAGATATGTGGCAGAGATCAAGTCAGAAGATCCTGAAAGTTCAGTTGTGAGACACAAGATGAGTGTGGTCTTTAAATTGAAGGGGAGAATGTGAAATATCAAACAAAGTCCACATTGTAAGTTTAGACAAAGAATGTCTAAAATATAAAGAGATGCTCAACTCTAATTAGTACGAAACCTATCCAAAAGTAAATCCATGTGGACTAGCCTAATCTCAAAATGGACAATATCAAGACAATTGAAAATTGGACATGGGATCACTAAATCACAAGTGCTCCGGGGCGGAACCAGCTCTATATCTAGACGGGGCACATCAAGTTTTTTCATTATGTCTAGTTGTAAATCATAAAAACATTACATAAACTAGTACTAATCAGTTAAGAAAATTCAAAATCAGTAGAGGGCACATGCCTTCGTAGGTCTTCGTGTGCGTCCGCCACTGCAAGTGCTTCATTATGTCTAGTCTTACCTTCTTCAAAACTACATGCAGCAAACTGCCTTGCCGTCCAAGGACAAGCTCATCATTCGGTACTTGACAGAGAAATCCTGGACACCCCCCCCCCCCTAACCCTAATATCATTCATATTAACATTAGAAAACATTAACAATCTTCTCATAGAAATGAATATATCATACTACTGCCAGGTTGAACCAAGCGAGTTGAGCGTGTGGGTTGTCTTGTCTTTTGCATTTCACACACATCGAAAGTGATAAATAATTAGTAATAAAACAAATTCCAATCTTTTTCTTTCTCCTTTTCTTTTACTTGTTTCAAATTTCAGAATTCCATAAGCAATAACCGAGGAATCGAATCCCCAGGAACCAATATCATGTATGTCATTCTTTTATGTCTTTCTTTTTAGTTTTTACTCACCACAAAATAATTTAAAATATAACTAAGGATGTAACTGGTAAATTAAAATGAAATTGATGGAACAAAAAAAAATAGAATGATAGAAATAGAATACTGCAAAAAAATGGAATGAAATTATTTCCATTCATTCATGAACAAATTTGTTATGGAATAATTTTTTTTGTATTTTATCTAATTACTTTTGGAATTGATGGAATGACCATTCCATTCATAGCAAATAGTAAAAAATATATGTGGAATTAATAAAATCAACTCATTTCATTCCAAAATATTGTAATCTAGTTGTACCCTAAACAAGAATATATTTTTTTGCATATTTTTTACATAAACTTTTAATCTAATTATAAATAAATTTTATTTTTACTGTATATAATTATAGAAATCTTTATTAAATCAAAATCATCCAAGACTTTTTCATGTGTGGTGAATATTTCTTAGACCCTCTTTAAACATTCATCTTGATAAAATAATACACTAAGGGATTTCACCCGGTACTGGAGCCAACTCGTTCTTACTGAATTTCACTTCATCGTAGAACGTTGCACGCACTGTCCTTCCTCCAAAGAATCGCCCATCGAGGTCTAGAAGGGCTTTAGTTGTTTCCTCGGGCCTTGAAAACTGAACAAAGATTCTCACTGCTTCGTGCGTAGGGAAGTTTGGTTCAGTGATCTCGAATATCAGTACACGAGTCACTGTTCCGTATTTGCCACACTCCGTTCCCACCTCCTCTTCTAGCTCATCGTCTACTTCTCCAGGTCCAACCTTGAATATAGGTGAGATGTGTCAATCGAGCGAAAATACATTAGTAATAACTCTCCAGCAACAAGTAATTGTTTATGGTGAACAAACAATCAGATTGACAAGAGTGCTGGCAGCGTTCAATACAATCGATGCATTCACATACCGAAATTTCTCTGACATACTAGACACAAGAAACGTTTCACAAATACGAAAACGATGTGACAAAATATTTACAGAATCCGAAAACCAATAAAATTTCCTTCAAGCACATGCCAACTCCCCAAGTTTCATTTCATATACATAAAACTCTCTAGTATCTGGAAAATCAAAGCATGGAGGATCAACTTATTATGCTAAATCCCCTAGAACCAAAGTATGGTCACAAATGCCTAGTTAACTATTCGAGGGGAAGATAGTCTAACTTCTGCATCTTAAACGTTGTTTCCAAAGAAGAGACAATCTCTCAATTCTACAACAACCCATCAGTTCACTAAACTAACATTAACGTAAGTAAACTATGAGCCACAACAAAGAATCTTCATCATGTTAAAAATGCAAAAGCTTTTTCAGCTTAAAAGAATCACGAAAACAGCCATTAATTCACATAGACATCTTCGTCAACAGCATTCCCAAGTGCCCTCAGATTCAAGCAAAGGCTATAGATCTAACATGCTGCCAACAGTTTGAAGTCACTATGTTAAAGCTAAGACCACAACAAATGAGCGTATCGTTAGCAGACCGTTGTAAATCAATTGGCAGCAAAGTGTGTCCCCTAATACAAAAACAAGCTCCACAATTAAGAAGGCATACCATGTTTCTAAGAAGCAAGACCGTGGTTGGTTCTCCACTGATACTCACACCCTTGACGACCTTCTTCTCACTAGCATTAACAATAACACCAGCTCTCCGATCAGTCTTCTTAGCCATCAAGGGCGTGGTGATCCCTTGCTCAGACTTGCCAAGCCCTTGCCCTTGTTTCCACCCCATCTTCGCCATCATCCTCTCCGCAGCCGTCATCTGCCCGCCCGCCCCAACTCCCAACCCGCTCGTCTCCGACGTCCCCATGCTAAACCCGTTGTTCCCAGGCGGAGAAGAGGATCTCCCAAGCTTCCCACCGCCGCCGCTCATGGCGGCGCGTCTCTTCCACGCTTCCTCGCCGGAGATATTCAGCGGAGTCTGATCAAAACGATCTCTTTCTCTCTCCTTCTCCCTCTCTTGCCTTTCTCTATCTCTCTCCTCCTCCTCGTGCCGTCTCTTGTCGAGCTCTCGTTTCATCTCAGCTTCCATGGCTTTCTTCTTCTTCTCCCTCCTGTAGTCCTCGTAATCGTTAGGTCTAGCTGGATCGTACTCTTCGATCACCGATGAAGTCACGCCAACCAACGCCGGTTGCGATGCCGCCGGAGTGATAACCGACTGGGAGGAAGAAGGAGGAGGAGGAGGAGGAGGCTTGGGCTTGTTCTGAGGTCTGATGATAGTTTGCGTCGGAGCAAAAGCGGGTGGTTTGCGAAGGGTAGGCGGAGCCATCTTGGTGCTGCTGGACCAGACGGAGGAGGAGTTTCCGGTGGGTTTGTCATCATCCGAAGGCGGAGGAAGATCTCCGTACAATCCACCTAGCATTTTCGGCGTCTCCTCAGCTCGATTGAATCACGGTTTGCTTTCAATTGAAAGAGGATCAGCTGGGCGAAATTAGGGTTTTAATTTTCCGATCTTTTGTTTTTAATTAAAAAAGAATAAAAACAAAATAAGAAAAATATTATTTTGTTAAGAACCGACATACAATGAGACATGTGTCGCCGTCTCATCGTGATTTTCTTTTCCCTTCACGACTATTTTATAAATCTTTGCGTTAGACGTTAACGCTCCAATTGATTTGTGCGAGAAAATTTTACATAAACCCTAGAAAACTCTCTTATTGTTCGCGTTTAATTCTTCAGGTACGATTTGCCATCCTCTCTCTCTCTCTCTCTCTCTTTTCAAAAGGTATCTGCGTTTCATCGTCTACGATCGAGAGAAACTTGGGATTGAAATTGGTTAAAGGTTTAATTGTTTTTGGCGTTGATTGTTTTATCGGCGCGCAGATATGCCGGTGATGAATCCGTCGTCGTTGTGTATTGGTGCACAACCATTGGTCTTCCTCCCTCCTCGCTTTAATCATCGACCAGCTAATGGTATCGGATATACACTTCTTCTTGATTTGCTTCTTGCCACTAATTTATGATTGCTCATGAAAAAAACTGATGTCTGAGATTATACGTTTGTTTTATTAACTAAGTCTTGTAGCATTAGATCCTTGCTTAATCAGCTTTTGATTTTCGTATTCTATTGAATGTTTCAAAAGCTCTTCTTCTTGTTCTGTGGTAGGACAATTTCGTGGGCGTTACTACCCTACAAGAGTTTCTATGCAATTCCAGAAGAAACAGATTATGTTTCCTTCTCTCAAGGCAGTTGGAACAAGAGCCGTTGCTAGGAAAGGACTTGATTTCGCCTCTAAGAGCAAAAGATCTCTCTTTGTATGTAACGCTGCTGCGCTGGTAGGTTTCTATTCTTGTCTCACTCGCTAGTTAAAACATGTTTTTATTCTTGAGATACCTTCATGATTTGCCATCTCATTATCAAACACCATTTTGCGACAAGATCTTTTTAGCTATTTGTCTCTGAAAGGCTAGCTGTTTATTTATGCTGATTTATTTTCTTTCTTCTGCAGAATGCAAAATGCAGTCAAGGGCAAACACAGACTATTACACGGGAATCACCAACAATCACACAAGCTCCCACTCATGGTAAATTTTCTCACTCTATTCATGCTTCATCTGGAGCAACCTTGTTTTATGTTTCTAACAAACAACTAAGGTTTACGAAACTATGATATGTTCTATGAATCTAGCTAAGAATCAAGCAGTTATTTACAACACATATGATGGTTTACTACTATGGTTTGTATTCTTGTTGTTGATAAGCCTGAGACGGGATAGTGCTTTAACATTATTTCCTGACTGTGCCTAATGGCGTTTCTGTTCTAGTTTGCATCTTCAGAACTAAAGTCTAATAAAGCCTTTTTTGCTTGAACATTAGGAAAAGTGAAATCCCCAAAGCTTGATGATGGTGGAAGCGGGTTCCCACCTCGGCATGATGGCGGAGGTGGTGGGGGCGGAGGTGGTGGAGAGAGCTTCTCAGGTGGATTCTTCCTTTTCGGGTTTCTTATGCTCATGGGATACTTGAAAGATTTGGAGGGCGAACATGACAACAGCCACTAAAGGGAGAGGGGATTAAACATGATGCACGACAAGACAAATAGAACCAGCAGAGACAATAGAGTTTACTAGTGCTGCTAGCAATAGGCACCACATCTTTTATCTTTCATCAGTCTTGTTATGAAACAGATAGAATCTTGTTTTCTTTATCAGAGTCGCACATGAAAGAATGACTTGAATACGTATATATAAAAGTCAAGAGTGATTAGAGCATCCCCAAAGACAAATTCATAACTAAATATAACATTTTGTGCATTATAGAAACAACCTTAAATGTGCGGGCTCGAGAGCAACTGCTTTACAATATATAAAAACTTCAACTAGAAAAATGATAAGCTAGTGATTATATTTTGGTCGACAATATGTCCGAAAGGAAAAGAAAGAATAATAAAAATCGTAGCAAACTATATAAACCAAAGAAAGTATCAGCATGAATTTGTACTACTAGTTACGTTGTGTAAAGCTTAAACTACCTTCTCTGGTTCCTTCACAGCTTCTTCGGTTTCTTTGTCATCTGCCTTTGCTGCAACATCTGCTTCCTGGCTCTTGTCCGTATCCTCCGAGATTGCAGGTTCAGAGCTTTGAGCATTCTCATCCGATTCAGCAGCACTCGAATCTTTCAACTTCTCGGTTATTTCAGCCTCACTTACATCTGGAGTGCTCTCAGTGGTTGCAACTTCACTTGCGTCTGATGACTTCTCTGTGGTTTCATCGCCACATGCACCTGGTGGCGAACCCTCTGCCCCCTTTTCATCGGTATCATCACCATCATCCTCTTTCCCGATTTGAACCTCACCACTGGGCAACATGCTAGCTTCCTCTGGGTTTGAAGAAGGCACAGAGGACTCGGATGTCTCTCTCCATTCGACCCAAGCTGGTGACTTTTCGGCTTCTGGTTCACTCGGGTTTTCATAAGGATTCTTTGATGTTGAATCCTCTGTTTCCATATCAACAGGCGAGGAAGAGGCTACACTGTCCTTGAAGTCATCGTCCGCTTCACCTATGACGACATCACCATCCTCATCAGCACTTGGTGAAGGGGAAGCCATTGACTGCTCATTCGCAACTTTTTCATCGTCGAAAGCAAACCAGTTTGAGTTTGTGAAGAGAGAACTGCTACAAAAGACACCATGTTACATTTTTGTAAGTTAAGGCGCCGCATCAACCATATGATGAGAATCAACGGATTGATTTCTACCACAGGAGAAAAGTCCAAACACATTACCTCTCCTGATCATCTCCAAGGCGCAAAGAAGATATGACGACTTCTGCAGATTCGTCATCAAAGTAGACATCCTGCAACATAGACTTCGTAAGAGGCTTTCATATTGACTGCTTATACGAACATTCACTTATTTTAGAACATTCAAATCAGACAAAAATAATATAATACCTCATCATCGCCACGTTCCATAGAGCCTTGGGTCTGCAGTGGATATATGAAAATTAACGTTAATGAAAGATCAAACGTTCATTGAATGTAGTCTTCTTGCATCAGATTTCAATGTCTCAACAATTGAACAGATAACCTTCCAAACTATAATGAAGTATGAGGCTAAATCTAGATAATATAGTAGCAGCTAAGAAAAGGAAACATTAAAACATCACCTCATCCATGTTATCATTGTTGTAAACGCCATATCTAAAGGCCTGGCTCAAGTTGTTTGCTAAGGCTGCCACATCATAGTCTCTATCGTGGTAATCATCATCATCGCTATCTCTATTACGATCATGGAGTGAAGTTGGCCTCCTGTTAGGAACAATATCAGTAAAAGGAATTATCAATATACTACAATAACCATCCCTACTGCCCTTATCTAACATTTGTCACCCCCTAAGGAACTTCCCAAAAACAAGCCCTTATTGCCATCTACTGGGACGGTCTAATCACATTTAACGTATCGTATATCTTGATTACTACTAAAGCAGATTACACAAATGTGACAAACTTCTATAACAAAATACTGTTTGAGTATAACCTCTGCTTTTGGTCATATTTAAAAACAGAAGCCTGATTCATAAAGGTTTCTTCAAGTCTAGTAAAACTCCCACCAAGAGGAAATAATACATACCCGCAAGCCCAAGAGTAGACATTTTCCAATGTATTACGCTTTGACAGAACATCTGTCTGCCAATCCACCCATTCGCTATTTTCCTGGTAGAAAACGTAAAAAAAAAAAAAGGAATCTTGAGCAGGATGTGAGGAGTTTGATACTGAAGACCAGCACCTACAAGGCTAGAGCCTTTCTCAACATTTCACATGCAAACACGCTATCAAGTAAATATCTTCGAGAGAAATCAAACAGCGGTAAAGGACTGAGCAGATTGCTTTTCACCATCGGCAAGAATTATACAGCAAATGTACGGAAATATCATACTCTCATAAGGAAAACTCAAAAGACTAGGAATAGCAATTATAATCACTTGTATTGAATATTTTCAAGTCCAACAAACTAACCATTTGCGCTTCATATCTACATGCACATGATGAATGTGTGGCAAGCAACTATAAGTCTATAATTAATAAAGTTAATGAGACATAATTGTGGTCTACCTGCAAATGTGACTGAATTTCGACATTACTATTAGCTAGTTGAAGAAGTTTGTTCGAGATACGAGTCAAATGACCAATGCTTCCAATCCTGAGTGGCTTTCTACCTTCTGCAGGGACTGTCGGCTGAAGCTGAGACATCACATGTAAACCAAGTCAATTGATAATGATGCCAACCCAAGACATTAGCAATTATGCATCTTCACCTTATCAGAATCAGCTGCAGTCAATATGGGGTCTTTTTCCGCCTCTAGCATACTACCGATAAGATTGCATTCATTGAGAAGATGGTCGAGAAGTTGAGAGTTTTTGCTCTCCAAACATGAGAGAATCACATTCTCCACATGGTGATGTACAAAATTGTTGTAGGGATACCTGAGATAATTGCACCACAATTTAGCAGAGCAGTCTGTTTATCATCAAAGGAGAAAATATAATCTCCCACTTACTCGAAGAACAAGTCCAACACTCTTTTCACCAGTCCAAGTCGAATTATTTCCTTCTCCGCTGCTTCACTACCGACTGTGAGTAAGACTGAAATAAATTCTACAATCTAGGAAATGGAAACGAAGTCAAATTTTCATTTGTAGTTCAAAAATTATAAATTATAACCCATAACAGTGAAATATCCATTTATTTAAAAACAAATCATACAAATGTGAACAACCTTTAATCTGTGTTTTCCAAGAGGTGGTTGCAACTTGCCATACGTTGTTAATAGAACGCCCTCAGATGATACATTCAAAAGCATGAGTAAATCACCTGCATAGTAGACGCATATTACACAGTTCATAGCAGCCAATAGAGTAATTAACATTGCAGACCACCAATAAACAGAAAAAAAAACACATAGACGTATCGAAAGCAAAATGGCATAAATGATAGTCAACCCAGTCTGTACAGATCAGGAAAAAAATACAGGTCTACCAATTTCCATACTAACAAGTAACATATGTGCATAGAAGTCTGTTTGTAGGTCTTAAACTTACAAGACATCCTTCCCAATACGTAGCATTTAAGAAGTCAACACACAACAACACACAAGCGCAACTACATATGAAAATTAAATAACCATACTGCATTCCTCACCTAGGCTTCCAAGCATTCCCTCCACTGTCTCGGGGTTAGTTACCGTGCTTCCTTGGGTAAGTTGACGACCATATATATGATAAGTCCCCAATGTAAATCTCTTAGGATCCAGCAAAGATATGCATACAGACAATGAATTAACCAGAACAGACTTAGGCCGTGAATCTTCTAAAGTATGTTTTAACAACCTTCCAGTGCAGCTGTATCAAATCGTATAGGGATCAACACAATAAGCCAATAAACTATAAATTTTCATAAGCATCAACGACTATATGAAAACATAGCCAAAGCTGAGAAAAGTCTACCTGGGGCTGGAAAGTTTCGTTGCAAGACCAGGGGGTGCGTATCTTGCTACAGTACAAAGAATTTCAGCTGCGTTGGCATGTACCTCGGGAGACTCCTACAAAATAAAACACAAGTCTCCAAGATATCAGTAACTAACATTGCCTGGGAAGATTGAATAAATCTAAAATAAAGGAGAAAAGCCATAAGAATATCCCATATTGAAAGAAAAGTAATCTAGCAACTGAATGAAACTTACTGAGGAGCCAAACTTGTCCACAATCATCTCTAAGACATCTGTATCTTCTACCCACTGCATTGAACTTGCGTAATTTGAATACAGGTGTTCATCAGTACCGAGCAGACGTTTTATAACCTGAGCACCAGTAATAAGTTAGAGTCTAGAAAACTAGTATTTTACAGAAATCAAATCTAAACTACTGGTTACAACCTTCATTGTCTACAGACAATAATAATTGAAAATTCACTGGCGTTAAAACAATTTTTATATAGCAAAATCACAGACAAAAATGAGAGCATTATTAGCAGTATTTACCATTGTTCTCATCCTCTCTTTTTTTTTTTTTGAGGAACACATGAAAATTTTACAACTATTCAGTATGTTCTCACGTGGATGTGTAATAAACATAAAGCCGAAATCAGGAGTTCCTAAGACACAAATAAGAGTGAAAACCAACCTCCATTATAGATGTAATACCAATCAAATCAACAAGCTGCTTCAGTATTTCTTGATGATCCTGATAGCACGAGAAACTCGAGGTTAATTATAAATAAATTCTATATAAACTCCAGATGTTAAGTGGTGTTTAAAGCAGTGTTAACTAGTGTGACGTTATTAAAATTGTATCAACAGAGTTAAATTGGATTTTGTTGATTAGAAAAAAAAGTTATTCATTACTTAAATAGCAATACAAATCTTTACAATATCTCCGACTATTTAACAGCATAACTTCACGTTACACAGATTAGATAATCTTAAGTGTACAAGAAAGCAAATAGCTAATGGTTCAACAATCTCTACAAAAATAAGAACAAAATTGCTAATGCTAACTAAGTTCAAGTCATACTTAAATAGATATCCTTAGTCCGGGAAACAAAATCAACTTACTTTAATGAATTGCATGAAAGGGATCGTCTTCCGAACCAGTAGACAAATGACCACCTAGTAATAGAGAACACGTAGACGAAATATATATAGAGCACTACAGGTGGGAAAGTTCTCATTGAGTTTTCTGATAATTACAAAATCGTTAAATGCTAAATACCTTGCTGAAGTACCCGACAAGCAATGAGTTATGGGTTTCTTTAGCTTCCAGAAACGAAAAGAGAAATAACATCAACTGCAAAAAAGAAGACATCACAAGAGGCAAGAAACCCAAAATCCTTAACCATTTACAAAGTATAAATATAGAAGGATATGGTAGAGACAATGTCTACCTCCTCATCCTCGACTAGTGTTTGAAGTATCATTTCAATCTCACATGTGAAAATTTCACAGGCAACGAAAGGAAACCTAGAACACATTAAAAAAATACCAAATTGTTTATCCATCAAAAAAACAATCAGCAAAAAAAAAAAAAAAACAATAGCAGTTGCCCAAAACACTTACTTGAATGTTGGCTTCTTCTCCACATCGTCGAGAGGCTCCTCTATTATGTACCTAATCAGTTGTTCCACTTGCACTCTTTCTCTCAAACTGAAAATAAAAAAGAATCCAGCAGTCATGAATGACTATTTTTGCTCATCATGACGACACATTATATATTATATGTGGTGCCAAAAAAGCTAAATAATGTGAAAAACTTGTATAGAATATATTTTAAGAAAAATTCCCAATGTTTATTTAGCCAAAGCTTTCAAGGTGGATGATATCATAAGAAGTTAGATCATCTTCGGGAGGAGAGCATACAAATTTAAGAGACGTCCATTGAGGGATTTGCATTCTTGAATGATTTCGTCCTCGTCAAGAAGCTCCTCTAACGTGAAACCATCTTTGTCCAAAATTGCCTCAACCTGAAAAACCAAAATTCGTAGATTCAGAAAGCACATGAGAATACGAATAGCTAGCAGCAAGCCAAACTTACGGCGGAAGCCGTAGACAATCCGGCCATTCGCCAGAACATCCTTCCAGCTGAAGAAAACGTCGAATTGCTCCCGCCTCCACAGAGATTCCGATCCTCGAAACCCTAATCCCAACAACCAAATTTCGATCTGAGATGGGGATGTGAGCTACGAAGAGAACCTTCGATTGCGGGACGGGCAGTGCTTAGTAGCGATAGAACAAGGACGACACGCACCCAAAAAATACATTTGTTTCTTTGGAAAATAAAACAAAATTTAATTTATTTATTTTTTGCTATTTTCGTCCCAAGTAGTGGTCGATGTTCAACATTGGGCGTTAGTTAGTTGTGAGACAAATAATAGTTACGCCCATCCCAAGTTTTTATTATAAACAGACCACATTACAAACACTATGTGTTGTTGACAAATTTGAAAACTTTTACAGGACAAATATTAATGTTATTAATGGAAAATTTCGGTTTGCACAGAAAAAAAACAGATCACATTACAGACGTTATGCGTCTAAATGGTGACGTAAGGAACTAAGGAGAATAATCATTTTCTATTCATTCTTTAAAAAATATATCATTTATGAGGAATATTCTTTGCGTATGGTTACTTGTCATTTCTAAAATTTTAAAGAACTATAGAATAAAAATATTTCTTATCAAAATTGATATGTAGCAAAAATAATAAATATTTTTTTTCTTTTATGTTGTTTCTATTTATTCATATTCATATTTTAACGGTCACCTAGTCAAAACCTATATTATTGACAAATTTAAAAAATAGACCTTGCTGTTTCTTTTTTTTTTTCCTAACATTATTGGATTTGCTCTATTTTTTTAAGTTTTTCTATTGATTTATTGGACCTAGATTGTTGATACAATGCTGATAGGATACATTAAACCAAGAGCTACTAGATGGAGCTATCGCCTCAGCCCGATTTTCACAGTCTCAAAACCGTTGGTCATAGCTTGCGGCCCTTCTAGATGGGAGTATGCACCTTAAGGTGGTGATGCATCTGGCTGTGTTTTAACGTTTCAATCATTAGCTCCAGAGTGCTACATACATGGATGTCTCATTATAGAAGTTTCCTAGGACATGGTCATGTTTTGTTATCTGTTTTTAGTGGTAGAATTAGGTGGTTTAAGAGGCAATTCATTTCGAGCCTTGGCGTGAATTTGTGCTCGCAGTGGTAAAAAATACAATGTCGGTTTCGATTGGATAGCGTAGGATCCTTCTAAGTGTTCCTAGGTATTACTAAATTTTGGTATTGTATGTGAAATTGAAATTTTACGAAGTTGTAATCTTGTTACCATGAATTGTTTAATGGAAAGTTGATGTTTGAGCCCAGGAAAGGAAGAAAAAACAAGAGCAAATAAATAATAATTGTAACCACATTGATGGCACTCTTGGGAATCTTGTGGTTTGGATTCATCCACTGCTGCTCTCTTCCTTTAACATGTGTTGTCACCGTTGACGGTTCGATCAATAAACCCTCCAAATCACCGGTTCAATCTCCCTTAACCAATCACCCCAGCCTGATTCGTAAGAACCTTTATTAATCTATTGGTTCGGTTCAGTAAACCATCTAAATTACCGGTTCAATCAGACTTAAACCGATGATCCGAGCCTGATTCATAAAAATCAGAAGAAGCTCAAAACTCTCCGAGCTCGCTTCCTCGATCGAAGCCCTAGAGAGAAGATCCAAACCCCAAAAGAGAGATTCAGCAAAACAATGGAGGACGCCGACGGACTCAGCTTCGATTTCGAAGGCGGTCTCGACTCCGGACCTATCCAGCCCACGGCTTCCGTCCCCGTCGCTCCCCTCGAAAACCAATCCTCCGCCGCCGTCAACCTGACGCCGAGCTACGATCACTCCTCCGCGACGGCGGCCGGAGCTGGGAGAGGACGGAGTTTCCGCCAGACCGTTTGCAGGCACTGGCTCCGAGGTCTGTGTATGAAAGGCGACGCCTGCGGGTTCCTCCACCAGTACGATAAAGCTCGTATGCCGATCTGCAGATTCTTCCGAGTGCACGGTGAATGTAGAGAGCAGGATTGCGTCTATAAGCATACCAATGAAGATATCAAAGAATGCAATATGTATGTACATGTGCAGTGATTGTGTTGAATGTTGATTCTTAGTTTGTGGTTAATCAATGTACAAGAAATCATTAGGCAGGCGCCTAGACCGATTTTTAGAATAATGGTTTTAATATTTTGTTAATTGTGTTTGGCAGGTACAAGCTAGGGTTTTGTCCCAATGGTCCTGATTGTAGGTACAGGCATGCGAAGCTGCCTGGACCTCCACCTCCTGTGGAGGAAGTTCTTCAGAAGATACAACAGCTGACTTCGTACAGTTACGGGCCTAATAGATTCTATCAACCACGGAACGCTGCTCCGCAGTTGGGGGATGTTAAGCCTCAGGTGCAAGTTCAGACGCAGGAGCCAGGTAACTTGCAGCAGCAGCTGCAACAACCTCAGCAATCACAACATCAGGTCAGCCAGACTCAGACTCAGACGCAAAACACTGCTGACCAAACGTCTCATCCTTTGCCTCGTGGGGTAAATAGGTCTGTTCAGAGTTCCAAAGTTTTTAATTGGGTTGTGTAAACTATACTTCAAGACATTGTTATTGGTCCCTTTTATCGAACTGTTGGTTTCTTATAAGAGTGGTCACTTTTAAAATGTAACTAGCTATTTTGCACGCTCAGATTTTTAACACTTTATACATGCACATATTAATAATTTCGACTTCATGTTATATTTTCTACTGATTTTAGGATACTTTTTCTTTCATAGTTACTTAGTTAGGTATGTTTAGTGGTTGTATGTTCCTCAATTGTTTCTTCTGAAAGAATAGAAACTGACCTTTGCATTCTGATTTTTTCTTTGACTATTATGTCTCCTCTTTCCATCAGTTGCCCTTCTTCCTTCATTTGAAATGTGGGACATTGGTTTTGTCAGTGTTTGTATAGTATCCATATAATGGTTTCAATTATTTAGCAGGAATCCTATGACATGTATTCATTGTCAAAGTAGATGTATTTTCAGTTATTGAGTTTCACAGAGTGTGGCCCTTTTAAGTTTCTAGTCAACATAAATTGGCTTGCTTCCGATATACATGACAAATTAGTTATCCCTCTAACCTGCAGTCTCGTTTGTTATCCTAAGCCTAACATCTTTCTGAGCAATTGTGTGTTTTCCATGGCTATGCACTTGTACAGTATGTAATTGCATTGGTCTTCACCTGTATGAATTTTCTTCCTCAGTGTGACGCCTTTGGACTTTGTCCTACTTTTTTCCTTTCTTTGTGCATATGAAAGTCTGGACAAATTGATGACCTGGCCTCTCTCTCAGTTTGATGGTCACAAGTCATTTTCTTGTTGGTCTCTAAGAATTAGTTGCCTATTATCGTGCTCCAGCCTCCAGTGTTGCTTGTTGTTTCTATGGTGAATAAAATTGATTAGAAGCTTGGTAATTTATGTAGCATTATCTTCTGGGTTCACATACAATTGTTCTGGAATCATAATCTAAAAGAAGGATAGAGTTCTTAAAAAATTGTATAGCGTGTCATCTTTGAAGTTGCTTTACTTGAGTTATAGTTCGGTGTAAAATACTGTATGTTTTAATTTAGTAGATTTGTTAAATGTACAATATATTTTTCCTCTGTTATATTCTTACTAATATTCATCTGCCATATCTGATATTTTTTAATAAAAAACTTGGGTTTTCAGGTATTTTGTAGTAAAAAGTAACAATTCAGAAAATTTTGAGTTATCTGTGCAACAAGGAGTATGGGCTACACAAAGAAGCAATGAAGCGAAACTTAATGAAGCTTTTGACATTGTGGATAATGTGATCTTGATATTCTCTGTCAACCGAACACGGCATTTCCAGGTAGTTTATTGGCCACTTTCCTTATGTTGAAAGACTTAGTTACGTGTCCATCTGGTTGTTTTATGTAATCTCTTCTTCATAGTGGTGTATTTGGTAGGCAGCATTATGAGTCTAAATATCTTCCTTTTCACATACTCCTATAGGGCTGTGCTAAGATGACATCCAGAATTGGTGGTTACATTGGTGGAGGAAACTGGAAAAATGAACATGGAACTCAACAGTATGGCGGGAACTTTTCAGTTAAATGGTTAAAGGTGTGCTGTTTTTCTAAGCTTTCCCTTTGTTCAATATAGTCCTTGCTCTGATTCCCGGTTTAGTTAGTTCTTCTCTACGCGATTGAGCCTATATGGTCTTGCACTTTTCGTATTTGCTTACGTCTATGTTTTCGCTGTTCTGGTATCGGTTCTGCTGATGTTTAACAATGAGCTCTGGTACATGCTACTGAGAGCGAAATTCATGCAGAGTTAACTTGCTTTGCATAATTCACGTGATTTATATTATTGATTGTAATTCTTATCACTGTAGTTGTGCGAACTGTCCTTCCACAAAACTCGGAATTTAAGGAATCCTTACAACGAGAACTTGCCTGTGAAGGTACGTTCTTTTCGCTATTATTTACGCTATCTTATCTGGTCTCTTATTTGGGAGGGGTATCATTTGTTAGTATACAAGATAACTCATTATAAATTAGGAAGTTTATATGAATACACTGGCCACAGTGGAGAAATTGTCCCATGGTGGCCACACTTTACGCAAATACTTTGCTAGTCATTACAAGTTATTACTGATACAGTTATACTAAGTTTTAGCCTTTAGGTTAGCAGCTAATGGTTGTTTTTTGAGTATTTGCATGTAAGCTAGTCATCTTTATCTTACTCTTTTGGTTCAATTACTGTAGATAAGCAGAGACTGTCAAGAGTTAGAGCCCTCCGTTGGTGAGGAGCTAGCTTCTTTGCTTTATCTGGAACCAGATAGCAAGCTTATGGTATACACTCTCTTTTGTTGCTTGCTTCTTCTTTATTACTGATGAGCTTGGCCTTATGCTTCATCAATTTTTGTTTTCTCATTAAATACAAGGCAATCTCCATAGCTGCGGAGGCCAAACGAGAAGAAGAGAAAGCAAAGGGCGTGAATCCAGAGAGCAGAGCTGAGAACCCAGACATCGTCCCATTTGAGGACAACGAAGAAGAGGAAGAGGAAGAAGATGAAAGCGAGGAGGAAGAAGATGGCATGGCGAACGGGCCTCAAGGCAGAGGGAGAGGAAGAGGGATGATGTGGCCTCCTCAAATGCCTATGGGACGTGGAATCAGACCAATGCCCGGAATGGGAGGTTTCCCTCTCGGGGTAATGAACCCTGCAGATACTTTTCCCTATGGACCTGGTGGCTACAACGGTATGCCAGATCCATTTGGTATGGGTCCAAGACCCTTTGGACCATATGGACCGAGGTTCGGTGGTGATTTCAGAGGACCTGTACCGGGGATGATGTTTCCCGGTAGGCCTCCGCAACAGTTTCCACATGGAGGTTATGGTATGATGGGAGGCTCAGGGCGTGGTGGACCGCTTATGGGAGGAATGGGAAACGCTCCCCGAGGAGGAGGAGGCAGGCCAATGTATTATCCACCAGCTACAACAACAGCATCATCAGCACGTCCTGGCCCTACTTCTTCCAACAGGAGAACACCTGAGAGAAGCGATGACAGAGGGGCGGTGGATGAATCTCATGAGATGGAGCAGTTTGAGCTTGGAAACAGTTTGAGAAACGAAGAGACTGAAAGTGAAGACGAAGACAAAGCTCCTAGACGATCAAGGCATGGAGACAAGCGTCGGTGAAAAACTTTTTTCCTAAGATTCTATCAAATGAGAGTTTGTTTGTCTATTGGATTTAGCAGATTTTTGTTTTTTTTTAATGTTTTGTATTTTCAGACTCATGTTTAGTGATTAGAAGCTAAAAAATTATATACCATCTGTTGTTATTGATATTTTTTTGCCTGCCTAATATCATTGACGGGATCAATTAGCCAACTAACATCTATTCTATGTAAAGGGAAGTAAACTATATAAATAATTTTAATTTCATGTGAAATATTATAGAAAATTGCCACTCAAGTAAGCTCGATATCCTTATTAATGGACAACAAAAGATGGCAACAACAAAATTTATCTTGCATGAATTTCCAATTCAATCACTTTCAACAAAAATTGAATTCTTGTACTACAAGGTTAAATATATATATATATATAAACTGTAAAAAAATGTATGAGGAAGAGAGGGAAAAAAACCTAACCTTGAAGGTCAAGGTCTTTGATTTTGTTGGTGAGTATAACAAAAAAAAAAGATACGAAACTATGTAAACAAAGTTACAACATCCTTGTGATACCCTCTCACGATCAACATCCTCGGGACATTCTCCACCAGCAAATCCATATACTCCATGTAGAAATACGCCGGGTGGTTCAACGGAGGCGGCGGGAGACTAACCAGCACCACCGCGGCCATCCTCGAGTAACTGAGTATGGTCGAGTTCAGTTTCAGCATCGTGTATAGAAACTTCTCCACTTGTTGCTCATTCACCACCATCATTTTCCCGTTTGCCAACCTTGGAGTCGAACCTTGACTCTTTATCTCTCCCAAGTAATCCGAGATTCGTCTCTGCGCAGCATCAAAGGCCTCCAATGAATCTTCTTTGCTGTTTCCTTCTGATCTTATGTCCCACGACTTCATCGTCACCACGATTACTTCCGCTTGCATTCTGAGGTCGTAGAGGAACTTCTTCACGTCGGCCTTTAGTGCTTCCGCGTCTGAATCCTCTTCAGCTATGCAGAAGAGCTGGATCTTGCAGCTCTCGAAGCTTTCTTTCGTCAGAAGAAGCTGCGAGAGGAGAAGCATGAGACCGCCGTCTCTCACGATCCAGTACAAGTCGATTGTTCCGTACTGTCTTTGGTACTCGTTTGGCCATTCCTCTAACCCTTTGATGATGACAACTCCTTTGTTTGCTGTTATGCAGTCGTTGATTATCCCAACAAACGTGGATGGAATCTCTGTTAGATTCTCCCGTCGCCAGATCTCGGGGTAACGCATTACGACAATGTTGGGTTTGAGGTTTCCAAGTCCCATCGTCTGGATGATCCCGCGGAAGCCTTCGGTCATGTTTGGAGCTACAACGATTTCAGCTACGCCTTCGCAACGCTTGTACTCAATGTAGGTGGCTAGTTGTTTGCAGGCTTCTTTTGCTTCTTCAGCACATTCATAGTAGTCACCGTCTAGTATTGAGACAAAGATCGACATTCCACGACCTTTTTTCTTCATACAGTTGGCAAAATCAGCCAGCTTAGGATGGCATGGAACATTCTCTGGGAGCTGTCCCCATGGTCTGCAGAAAACAAGGGGGATTGGATACCAGTTCTTAGGGTGCACTTGATCCGCTGCAATTTGGAGAAAAGATAAGCTTAGATAAATGGACCATCTAATATTTGAACCTAATAAATAAGGCAGGTTCCGGTGTAACAACATATAGAGAATGTATATTATATAACACTTATGTGGCTTACCTCCGAGTGACCTGAGACTACGAAGGGCCAACTGAAAATATGCACTCTTGAAACCATCACCCCAGTCTCCGGCCTTTCCTTTTAGCCCAACGTATTTGTATATAAGACTTGCAAGCGCAATGGCAACGACAGTGAATGACCAAGAAATCAAGAACATGATCACTGCAACCGTACAGAAAAAAAGGGAACATCAAAAAGAGTCTTCATAATAATAAGACATCTCAATCTTCAGGTAAGACAAGACAATTTGTTTTATAGGAATGGACTACAAAAGAAGACTGTACAAAAGACAATCTTCAACAACAAGTATTTGAATATTCATACCTATGCAAAGTGAGGCTCCAACAAAGGAAAGGCTCCAGTGATGGTATTTCCACCGTGGACGCCAACTTGGAGCATCAAGTAGATCAAGCAGGAAACAAGACAAGTTTACTCCCGCGTAGCATAAAAGATAAAACATAGTCACAGTCGGTGTAATAAGATCTAGATTTCCGATAACAACACATCCGATGCAGATCAATGCTGTGAAAAGCGTCGCTATGTGAGGTTCGCTAGTATCCGCAACTTTAAAATAATTCAGGATGGGGAGAATATCATCATTTGCTATAGCCGCAAGCAACCTTGGGGCTCCTGTCAGACTCTGGAGAGCAGCCCCTAAGGTTGAGAGGATGATGCCAACGTGAACAATGAGGGGGAGAGGCCAAGCAACTGTGGCAGTAAGAAGCCTGCAATAGAGGAAAATTACTCTCGTATGAAAATTTTAAAAAAAAATCAAGGTGTTGAAGCGCTAAAAGAACAGGTCTCTGCGACCACTATCAGAAATGCTTAATTTATTCTTGACATATAGACTAAGAAAGTACACCTTTCGTAGGCCCCTAGTAGTTTTGTTTAGTACATTCAGAGCACAAAGCAACTTTTACTATCTTTCAAGTTTATCCATGCTAAATACACCAGATCGGCTTTGAAACAAAAAAAAAAACAAAGAAGTCACACGAGTAACACCGTTACCTATCAGTCAAAAGTTTGTCACGGGTAGCAACAGCTCCAAAAAACAGCACTGAGATCACATACAGTAAGGTGGTTGACAGAGTGGCAGCCAATGTTCCAACAGGAATTGATCTTTGTGTGTCTTTCAGTGAAGCTGATCTATTTGAACCAGCCATAATTCCTGTTACAGCAGGGAAAAATAGACCCACCAACTCACTGAAAAGTAACAAAGAGAACGGTATATAAATTTCAGAGTAACAAATAAACTTACACAAAAACTAGAGTTTTACTATCATAGGCAACAAAAATTCTAGATGTGACTCACTTGAAACTCCAGTATGTGCCTCCAAGTGGATCAGGAATTCCCGCATTATTTGTCATCTGATAAGCAGAACTCCAGTTATCTCTAAAACTTTTTAATCGCAAGCCCGTGATTCCAGCTGTTCAGATCATAACAATGGAAAGGTTAACAGTTTGGGGAAATATATCTCCATGCCTATATCCAACAATATCCTGAAATGGCTTACTGTCAGGATCATCTGTTTTTGCCAAAAACATCCCAATGAATATGCACAAGATAGAGAGCAACACGGGTAGTAGGAAAGCAGGTGCAACCCGATTGATCATCTTCACGCCGCCAAACACAATGAAGCATAGAAGTATAGTCACAACAATTCCATAAATCTGCAAGTCGTGTGAGCTTGGGCTTTGTACTGATTCGGCAACTGCAGTTCCATTAACCTTTGTGATAGTTTCTGCCATTAGAAATGAAACACATATAAGTGGCTAAATGTGACTAATAGGCTAAAGATTTTGTCCTCAAGGAAAACAAGTAAAGGTTTTGTCAGATTTTGGCAGTCAATAATATAGTTCTTGCAAATCCTCGATTGCATATAGGCGTTGCCATTTCCAACAATTGATGAAACAAGTCTTTGACGTCAAGACTAACATGAATAAAGTAGTGATCGAAAAACTGATGAATTACTAAGAGTTGTTGGACATCCTAGTACCCCTTTTCTTTGGTTCACACTTCACAGGTTTCAATTCTTACAAGTTCCACAGTAATACCTCTAAAAATCCCAGCAGCAGGGAACGCTTTTAAAAAAGTCTCCACAGCACCCAAAACGTACCTACATTGATAAGGAAGAAAGCAGATAAATTAGTCATTAGAAGCACTCGGAGACCATGTGAAACTGAACAGAGCACCAGCAACTTAGAGTGTTGAGCTTAAGACTTTCTCCAAGAGAATCTATTTCAAAGGATCCAGAATATACACTTACAGAGCTCCAGCAACTGCATTGCCAAGGAAGAAGCATAAACCTATGCTAATCCCAACCTCCGGACCAAGAGCACGACCAATGAGGTAATATGGTCCTCCACCCTGGAAGTAAAGTAATGCGAGTTATTTACGGAATAAACTTGATGTCCTACATATTGTTCTATCACAAAAGAAAGAGAGAAGTAATAGGGGTGCTAAGTATGGACCAGAAACCCAACGAATGGATGGATACATTTTAACTATTGTAAAAGAAAATTCCGGGTGATATTACAGAAAAATAATTACCTTCATTGCGCCATTTGTCGCAATAGCACTCAAAGATATTGTCGTCAAAAATGTACATAATCCACACAGCAATACCAATACCAGGCTTTGTCCGATACCAGCCATGCCAACAATCCTGAAAATTAAACAGATTAAGACACGCCATGGTGACTTAGCAGATTGTTGTGCAACATCAAGTACTCTGCAGTCTTACCATGTGAAACGGATATAGTATATAATTCCTAAGATGTTTTGCAAGCAGGGAACGAAAACTCCCATCATTGTACCCATCTTGAGAGCAGGCTGCAAGAACATGCAGATATTATAACATCGTGAAAAATTAGAAATGCAGCGATAGTCAGTAAAAATGGGCGCTTAATCAAAACAGCCTGGCAGAAATCATCTAAATTGTGTGAGTTAGAAGCTAATGGGAATAGGAAGATACCTTTGGGTGCCCTTGCATGATGGAGATATCCTCCCCATCTCTAGGGCTAGATGGTGCTGGAATTTGCTCTCCTGTCATGCTGAAGGAGATATTCATCACATTACCACATGTAACATTAAGAGAATATGTGTTTTCCCAAAACAAATGACAACTGTTGACTGAATAAGCAAAGCATAGTTTACGGTAAAAGATGCATTTACACATTGGGAAAATGAAAGAGAGATCCTCATTTCGTTATATAAAAAAAAAAAAAAAAATACAAGACACTTATGAATTCCTGAGAACAACACAAGGCGATAGAAAGCACATCAGTTCTATACTAGAATCATGAATCTTATACATAGTCATAAACACAATTCAAGAAAAGCAAGAAACTTGTATTCAATGACTCCACCGTTTCAGCTCAGACCAAAAAGATCACACTGATCAATCAAAGCAAGAGACCATTTCCAGTAAAGTTCTACCTACCATTTAAAATATTCAAGTAAATATAAAGGTTGATTCATAATTCTAATGTACAATTCTACATGCAAACAACAATTAAAATCGCATGTACCTCTTCAAACCAAGAATGTTCACAAGAGAATCGAAACCAAACAATTCCAGCTTGGATTCCTTCTGATGGCCATTGACTCCATCTTCTGGTATTGGACCCTCCCTTGCACCAGCTCCCATCTCTCCCGGTGCAACTACTCTTATGTTCCTGTCAAAAACCTACAAGCGTGAGACCCTCACCATGAAAGGAAAAAAAAAAAAAAAAGTAAACAATACTGAATCATTCAACATCTCTTTCCAAGGTAAGAAGACCTTAGAATATTCCAATCACACGATTCTTAACCAAATCGCATCCCGTTTCTACTAATCAGTACATGTAATCGTTAATCATCATCATCATCATCATCACCAAAGAGATGATCAATGCACATTCAAAACCACTGTGCTACAACACCACAAGGAACACAAATCATACTTGAGGGTGGAAGAGGAAGATCCAGGATCGATGGATGACATTTCGACAACCGCTCTATCGTGCGCCCCCACCGGCCTGTATTTTCCTCCGCCGAGTCGCGGGAATTCCTCTTCGCCGCCGGCTTCTTCAATGTCGCCCCTATCCATTTCTCCCGCCCGAATCTGGGCAGATCCGTTGCTCCTTTTTTCGCAAATGAGAAGGATATCTCGTCGGAGTTAGAGATCGGAGAGTTTGAATCTGACGAGATATGAGATCGAATTAAAGGAAGAAAGTAACAAAATATTATTAAAAAGAAGTCAAATTAAATTACTATTTGGGGTTTCTAATTTGTAAAGCTGGCGGCTGAAATGTCCTTCGATTTCTTAACATAAAGTCTGCATAATAGTCTTGGTAAGTATAAGTTCAAGTCCTTTTTAATTAACCATTTATTTAACTCTAGTTTAAGCAATCTTCACTTTAACAAACCACTACTTACGTTTACATTAATTAAAGGCTTATGAGTTATCTTCCTCAATCAGAGAGGAAAAACACGTTTCAGACATTTACTGTGATTGTTCTTGTTTTGTAACTCTTATTATCGTCAAAGCAATTATAGATTGCTCTTGTTTTTTAGTTGTTAATTTCCTTAACAAGTTCCAATAATAATGACAATAAAACAGTTTGGTCGTCATACATAGACAATCGAAAATAACACGTGAGAACAAGCACCACTTTGACTACAATGCACATATTTTTTTAACAATGTTAAGCTCTTTCTTCTTCCTTAAAAGCTAAACCATGAAAACTTTTTACCATTTTCACCTTTCAGAACTAATGCTCGAAGCTTTCTTATGCTTCCCACGACGTTCCTTGACATCCTTAAGCTTCTCTATCTTCACATTCTCACTGTTAGACTTTGACACAGACCCTTCTTGAGCACTGCACATCTGATGTGACTTCAGCTTTATACCAAACCCGAGTTTCTTAGAAACATTCTCCCACGTTTTGCCACCACCACCAACCTTACTCGTCTTACCGAGTTTCTCAATCTCCTGTCTCATATTAGAACACTCTTTCTCCAACTCGCAAACCCTCATCCTCATACTGTCCATCCCAACTTTCAAGACTTGATTCTCTCTTACTGCACTTGCCCATCCTCCTCCTCCTCCTCCTCCTTCGGCTGATCCTCCTGCAAATCCGCCGCTTCTTAACTGCCTTGACCCACCATCGAGGTTGTCTGAAACCAGGAAGCATCCAGCTACAGAGGTTCTAAGCTGAAGCTGCTCAAAGAAGAGGACTTGGACGATTACTCTTAGTGGTAATCTGTCGTTCTGCGCCGCGTGTGTGCAAGCTTCTAAAGAGAGTTTCTGGCAGTCTAACAACCTGCAAAGATTCTCTCTCTCTGTTTCCGCTAACCACGGATGATGCTGCAAATGAAGAAAAGAAGCAACTTAATAAGTCTTTGTTAAATAAAAAACTTGAGCTATGCATTCGGTTTATTCAGTTTTTTGGATCGGTTTATTTGGGTTTTTCAGATCGGTTTATTCGGTTTTCTTTTCTTTTTTTTTTTTGATTTTGGAAAAATGCTGCCAATGTATACCGAACTATATTTCGGTTTGGTTTGGAATTCAGGTTACTCGGTTTGGTTTTCCGTATTATTATTTATTCCGAATTGAACCAAAATCGGTTAAATATATCAGTTTATTTGGTTAAAAAATTAAAAATCGGTTATGTAAATTTTGATTTTTCGGGTTTATTCGGTTTATTAGTTAAACGAACCGAACCAAAAACCCATTAAAATTTTAAAGTTGACAGGTCAGTTTATTGGTTCAACCCGATGTTAAACCAGAAAATTTGGTTTGGTCGGTTCGGTTTACTTCGGTTCATACCGAATATCCGGCGCTATGAAAAAACAATTATAGTAGAAGATTTATGGGTTACCTTTAGGTAAATGTCTATTGCACGATAGAGTCCATCATCCAAGAGCCTAGCACACTCAGGAACAGAACCAGCTAAAGCTTGAAACTTGGGAAGCTTGAGATTAACATCAGGAGCCACTTCAGCAAGATACCCATCAATCAGCTTCGAAACCGCCGTCATCGGCGTTATCCTCTGCGGTGATCCCATCAAGTTCCCATCATCCACCGAAGAGCAAGGAGAGCCAACACCACCACCAACAGTCATGATCTGATCAGTACCAAGAAAATGATCCAAGATCCTCTGCACAGAGTCAACATCGTATAGAGTCTCCATCGTATGAGTAAAGCTAGGCATCACAAGATCCTCCAACGCCGCCTGGTCGAGCTGCATCCCTATCCTCTTCTCCAAGTTAGCTGGCTAGCCTTCAGAATCTTGGCGACTCTGAGCATGTCGACGAAGAACTTGGTCGGGACTAAACCTTTTTGCACGGGGAGAAGGTCTTGGATCTCTTCGAGCAAGTGCTTCTGCTCTTCTTCGGAGAGTACCGTCCCTGAGCTGCTGAAACGACCGCTAGCTTCAGGTTCTCCACGGCGTCGTTTTAAACCGGGTAAGTGTTTTCTTGTGTAGTAAGTTAAAGAACCGGCGATGATGTCTTCTCTTACGCCTCCTCGTGAGTCCATGACTGTGATGAGTCTCTTAAAGAGAGGAAAGCTAAGCGTGGACGCGTCCTCGTACCACCAATCTGAGCTAGTGTGTTTAACTCTAGCCCCCGTGCTTATCCCGTTCCATAACACGCTGCCACCTGGACTCTGCATGGGGTCCACGACCGGCCATCCGAAAAGGTTCGGGTCTGTTGTTGATGCTCTCACGGCTAGCGACTCTATGCATTTCTTGGTGATGTTTAACTCCTCAGCGTAGTGGGAGACCTCGCTGCAGGTTTGGAGGGATTTTAGTGAGTCTTTCCAGCTTTTGAGGACGACTTGGTTGAGGAAAGTTTCGGTTTGGGAGATTAGGTTTCCTTCGGCGTGCTCTTCAGTCATTTCGAGATGCTCAGCTGCGCATCTGAGGTGTACAACGTTGGAGGCGGTGAGTTCTAGCTTTACGCCGTAGCAGAACTTGGCCATTAGCTCGAAGGTTTTGTCTCCTCCGGGAAGATCAGAGATTTGAATGAGACATTTGTCATCATCTGCTTCTTGAGATGCCTCTGCGATGTTTCTTTCCATGACTCCACTTCTAGAGAGCAAAGGAAACTGCACATAGCACAGAATCAAAAAGCCTATAAGAAAAACTTTATTTTTTTTCTTAAAGAGGAGGCTTGGTAGACACTGGTTTCTACAGTAAGTGTAAGGATTCATCAAGAAGAGAGTGTTGTCTTGTTCAAGCAAGCAAATCAAGTTTACCTTGTGGAGATGGAAAGACATTTCCCCAACTTCAACGACAACATCACTTGGAAGTCCAGTTGTGCAAAACCTGTAATAATTGAGCACAAAAAAAGAAGAAGACAAAGGAGGAAACTTTGACTCAGTAATGCTGAGACCAAAGGTCTCAAATCCAGTACGAGACATTAGGAGGAGAATCAAGAAGAGGCAAAAAATGGAACAAAGATAGACTATAAAACAAGTAGAGAGCAAGTGAATATACCAAGCCTGGCCTTGTCTCTGGAAAGCATCAGATTTGGATCCCAGCTTCATGCAAGCCATACTTTCTCTCACTCAACAGAATCCAACAAAGAAACTTACAATAGCTAAGCCTCCAAAAACCCTAACGTACAACAACCAAACAAAAAAAAAAAAAAAAACTGCTAATTTTCCCAGAAAGAACGAGACTTTGGATCTATCCCTTAATACCCAGATCAATTTCACTCAGAAAACAAACACTTAAAAGCTACCTCCTTTCTTCACTCTCAGTAGCTCACATTAATCTTCCAGAAATTAAAACCTCAACGCCCAAAAGAATCACACGGAATGTGTAATAATATAGAGAGATCCCCTTGGCCAAAGCCCCCCACTAAAAGAAACTCAGAATCTTAAATAATCTTATCTGTAACACCAAATTAAAACCTTTTCCCCCAGCAAAGTAATGAAAAGAAAGAAAGAAGATGAACCCCCAAAAACCCAGCTAGACAAGAACAGCTAAGCAGAGAAGTAACTTACCAGTTCTTGTTGCTTTATACGAGAATATACATGTAAGGGGACCATATAGCCAATTGATTGATGTCTGGTAATAAGGAAAAAGTAAAATTAAATATAGTTAATATTTTTGTGTTTTTGTATTGGTTGCTTTAGAATATAGAAACTTTATTTTAATCCATAGTGTAATAAAAAGGTGGACATTTGAAAATCTCGACATTTATATTAGAAGTTTTTTTTTTATTATTATTATGAGCACATGCACTTGGAGGGTCCTTCACTCCTTTGTATCTTCAAACATACTCATTGTGTTGATTCTTGAAATTAGCGAACATTTTTGTTTGTAGCTAAAATTACATAAAGTGTGAAAGTTTGATTAATTACGTCCTAATCTTTACTCAAAGAATCCAATCCTTCTCACTAATCTTTGGCTTGCGAGTAAGGTTATAATATGCTCACTCTCCGTAGAGACCATTTTATAGATACCATACAAGTATATGATTATGAAAGTCATACAATTTTTATCTTTTTTTTTGTTGACAAAATACAATTTTTATCTTGCAGTAAATATGAGATTTTAATAAATTTTTGTTAATATATAGTAATTGTTTGTAATGTTTTTGTTTGCTAAGAAATTGTTTGTAATGTTTATTACATTTTTGTCTTTGTTTTCTAATTTTAAATAGTTCTCCACATTGTAACTTTAAAACTATCTTCAATGTTACGTTATCTTTTATTTTAACTATAAAATATATGAAGAAGCTCTACAGTATATTTTATACAAATATAAAGAAATGTTATTATTTTTTGATATAGGGAAAATAGTAACCTTTATGTTAAAGAAAAAATATATTTTATATATAACATCTAAAGTTAAATATAGAATTGAGTTGAAAATGCCCTAAATAATTCGAAGGGGATTACTGTAGCTGGGAATTCGCTTTGCTGATCAAAATTAAGGATAAGTGCCGTCAGTCTTTCTACCACTTTTTAACAACTGACTAAACATAACGCTATACATATGTTTATAAAAAAGAAAAAGACAATGTAATATGCTTAAATTTCGAAACCAATAATGCGAACTTGGCGAAGTCAGAAAGACATTATTGACAAAAATATTCCTCTATTATTAGTGACTGACTGAATGTGATTTTGTCCGTACTATCTATCTAAGCATGTGGTTGAAGCTTCCTTGTCCGACGAAATTGGTTTTGGCTATAACCAGCATGGCCACGTGAAGATTAATTGAGCCTCTCTCCAGCTTATATCGTTGGTTTTAAGTTTTGCATTTCTCAACTCTCCACTAAAAACTGAACCAAGGACTTCGATAAATAATAAGTTAATTACTAATGATTATATCATGCTTTAAACTGTGCCCTGACGACGATTTTAAGTAAAATCATTTGAAAATTTGAAGTTTTGTCCGGGCTTCTAGCCGTGCACTGACTCAAGAATAAACCATGTGTGGTAATGATGAATCTAAAGAATTCTAATGAAATTCTTACGTGGCAACCATTAGGGAGAGCCCTATTCAAATTCCATACATATGATTCATAAGTAGGGGGGATACAAAGGATTTTATATATTGTTAAAGATAAAGTAATTATATTGTGGCTAATTTCATTTCAGAAACAGGGCAAAAATATCACAAAAAATCTTTTCAAAAATCAGCACTTTTACATGAATGGCATGTAGAATAGAATGCTTACAGTCTATATATACGTTTACATAGTTATTATTTGCTGGCCTACACTAATCTTTGTTTTATTTACAATCAAAATTGAATAATGTAAGCTATTGGTTACTAATTTTGTCATCTTTGAGTTCAATTTGCCTGCGCTGTTCCCGTGGAGGCTGATGTTGAAGTAGAAGTAGTTGTCGAAGTTTCACTCTTAATAGCAACCTCAACGAACTGGGTTGTGACTTGTTCCCACTTGGTGATTGTCGTCTTTATCTCTGCTTGTTGTTCTGGTGTGCATGTCATTGCTCCTCCTTTCTTGCTTTGATTTTGGGTTACAATTTTAGCGTAGATTGCATTTAGCTCTTCCATATTCTTTATCACTTCTGCTTGGTAAGTTTCCATTGACTTCTTTACCTGTCGATATTACCAAGAAAAAAAAGAATATATGTAATATAGACGTTTGGTTATTAATATTCTAAATGAAATATTCATTTTGTAACGTACTTCTGCTGATTTGTTTCCAATTCTTGAACGAATAAATTGCATGGCATCACCTATTTTCCCAACAGCACCTTTGATCATAGCGAACAAGCCTCCTTTTTTCTTAGGAGAAGAAACCTTTGCGGAACCTGCCATGGTACTCTTTAGCTTCTCGAAAAATTGCTTGTATTCCTCCTTTGGTGGACACTTCTTCTCAAGGTTCATTAGGAATGTCATAACTTGTTCGGAAGTCTGAGTCTCGACTTCTGTCACTGTCACCTCCGTGGTCTGGCTAGTGGTTGCACTTCTACTTGAAGCAGTGTTCGTGGTACCTTGAGATTGATTGTTTGTATCCGTAGAGAGAGTTCCAGCTCCAGGATTTGAACCAGCTGACGGCTTGTTTGATGGACTTCCAGTAGCGCTTCCGGAGTTAGGACTCGAAGAGCCTTCAGTGGTACCTTGAGATTGATTGTTTGTATCCGTAGAGGGAGCACCTTGAGATTGATTGTTTGTATCCGTAGAGGGAGTACCTTGAGATTGATTGTTTGTATCTGTAGAGGGAGTTCCAGCTCCAGGATTTGAACCAGCAGAGCCTTCGTTGTTTGTTGTTGTGCTAACTACCATAGTGTTTGCGACCTTAACAATCACAGTCTGCCACTTCAAGATCCCATCTTTGATTTCTTTAAGCTGTTCAGGTGTTAGTGTCGTGGTTTCTTTCTCTTCTTTCTTGCGGCCACCGAGAATTCTACCAGCCAAAGATTTCATAAACTTAAAGGTTTCGATAGCTTCCTGTTTCTCCTCTTGAATTTCACTCTTTATCTATTATGCATAATATGCATGATGAAGTAGATAAAAATTGTTTATTAGCCTCGGACCCGATCGCTTAGAGCATCGTGATTTTATGCGATAATTTGTATGTAAAATATTATGAAAAACTTATATGTAAAATAAAAACACATATAACTTCTGAGTGCTTAAAGAAATATTAGAATGTCAGAAAGGCCCTAATTATAATAACCTCTTTCACTTACCCTTCCAATAGCAAAAGAGGCTATGGTTTTGAGGATGCCTGCTTCTTTGGCCTTCATGTCAGCATTATCTTTTTTGCCAAATATTTTTAATGGGCAAACATACTTGGCAAATCCTCTGAGTTTGTCGAAGAACATTTTGAATTTGCTTGTTTTAGGACACTCTTTCTCGAGGTTCCCCACAAATATCGTCACTACTTCAACAGTGTAGCCTTACACTTCACCCACTGTCTTCGGATCTTTAATCTGAGGCAAAGATGGCTTCAGCTTCAGAAAAGCTGAAGCCACGTCCAAAAGGGTTACAGATGCAAATAGAAGTGTGAAGCATAACAATAGATGAACTCTTGCCATTATTCTTTATCTTTTTTTTTTTGGTTTTTCCAAATTTTCGATATTTTTTTTTTTTTTTTTTTTTTTTTAATTTTCGATATCTTATGAGAAACAAAGTATGAATTGAATGGTTTGAATCGAAATGGAATTATTTGTTTGTTTTATAGGGTCGTTTAGTGTTCTATGTTTAGAATCGTTGATCCTATAACCATTGAGAATTTGGTGGACTAGCAAAGAATTTAATGGTTCCTTACGTTTCACAAATCATTGATTTTATACCACAAAAACAAAAAGACATAAAGTAACTCATCTAAAATAACATTTAATAAATTTCAATAAATATAAATAACATGTTTTAGTAGGAGATATAACATGTTGATTCCCATTATATCATGTTTTCCAGTGTTTTTTCTAGTAAAAACAGAAAAGAATAATTTGTCCCCCTAATTACTGTCGTCCGTCTGCCTTTGTCTTCCTCCACTCATCACATAATCTAAAGATTCATTTTCTCTTACCAACAATTCACAATCTATATTATTAAAACCGAAATACTTTTTGGTATTGTTTGGAAACATAGATAACAAAATAAATAAAAATTGTTTGCAAACATCTATAGCAGATTAAATATTTTCTTTTATTTACACATTTAGCCATTACATTGACAATAAATTAAGTATTTTCTTTTTGTATCTCTTTTTATTTATAGATTATGCCACTGCATTTAAAATAATTAATATCAATAGTTGTTGTTTCTTTATGGTGAAAATAAAAACACAAACTTATATATAGAATATATTATAAATAAAATTTTAAATATAGTATTCCCTTATTTAGTTTAGTCAAATATAAAAATTTCGAGAGTTCAATTTTCAAGAAAATAAAATATCATAAAATTAATAATTAATAATTCATAGAAAACTAATGTCAAAACTAATTTTTTTAGTATGTTGTTTCATTTTAAAATAAATTTACAAAAAACAGGTTAATAAATGAATAGTACAATTACATCAAATTGTATCAAGTTATAAATTTTTTAATATAACATTATGTACTAGGCCTGGGCAAAATAACCGGAACCGAAGAACCGAACCGGAACCGAACCGAAATACCCGAAACCGGAACCGGACCAATACCCTCAAATACCCGAACGGTTCCTATATTTTTATATCCGAAATAACCGAACCGAACCGGAACCGAACCGAGAACCGAACGGATATCCGAATATATAAAAATATTAATTATATATACATATAACATCA
>NC_027750.1:52853078-52959478 GCF_000695525.1 Brassica oleracea var. oleracea | reverse complement strand
GGATATTTTCCGGTTCCTACATTTACTATCCGAACCGAACCGAACCCGAAACTATCCGAACCGAACCGAACCGAAAATAGGTCAAGTACTAAATGGATCCTCTAGCCCCTATCCGAACTACCCGAAACCCGAAATACCCGAACCGAACCGAACCGATACCCGAAATGCCCAGGCCTATTATGTACAAATAAAAAAATTATTATCAAACATCTATATTATACAATTATATATTTTGCTCTATATGTAAATTACAAAACATAAAAAAATATACATGTGATTTTAAAATGAACACAAGTTAAATCAAACATCCGCGCGGGGGCGCGGATCAAGTTTTAGTATATATTATTAAAACTGAAGTACGTTTTGGTACCGTTTGAAAACGTAGATATTAGTAAAAATGAGAATTATTTGGAAACATAGATATCAATATAAAAAGTATAGTGTATTTTTATATTTCACTCAGTTTAACAATTTCATTAATTATATTACCTTAACAATACATCACATCATTGATTATATTACCATAATAATAATAGTGCTGATGTTTATATATTAGTTAATCAACATTAACTTTGTGCCAATTATAAAATCAAAAATGTAAAAATAACTGGGTTTTGCATATGGTTAAACGTTCGGTTTAATTTGTTTTACTAAAACCATTTTTTTAATTTTATTTTGAATCGGTGGAAATTGCGTAGCCAAAAACATAATTTAAAGACATGTTTTTGTGAAAATAATAAAAATGTATTACATTTATTGTCACTTAATTTTTCGCTCCATATAATTATTTTACTAAATAAAAAAATCTTTTTATTTCACTTAATTTAGCCAAACACATAGAAAAAGTTTTTTTTATTAGTCAATAAAATACGTTAGGCATGAACATTTGCTATCCATTTAGGTACGAGTTGTTCTTTTCGGATATCGTTTTTGTTTTGTTTTGAAATTAGGTCATGCTTGAATTATATTATAAATTTATGTGTGAGTTTTGAGTTGAGTCATTCTGGGTCTGGATGGGTTCGGTTCAGATGTATAGAAACCTAAAAATATCTAAATAACAAATGTATCATAAACTAATTCAGATATTTGTACCAAAAATAACTATATTATCTGATTTGGTCCATGTCTTTTTTTTTTTTTTGTCAACAACATTACATACTCATATAGACACTGTAAACCACCCCGGGGGATATTGTCCATGTGGACGACGAAAGACGGCTGTGTTCTGGCACTGCGTGCTAGTTTATCCGCCTTTGTATTTTGCGTCCTTGGTACGTGTAATACTAATTATAAAAAATAAATATCAATGTATAAAAATGTAAAAACTAATAGGTGCGCGAATCATTCTCTAGTATTCTTTTAACAAAGTTGATTTTATATCATTCAAAACATTACCACCCAGTCTTTTACTTATTTATCTAAATTTTAGAATAGTTAAAATTTTATTTAAAACTCCGTGTAAATTTGTTTGGCAAAGTATATATACACACAAAGAAAATTAAGAAAGGATGAAAAGTAAAGAAAAATATGCATGCAAGTTGCATGATGCAACTATTGTTTTATTTTATTTTTTGGACAAAATGCAACTAGTGTTCTTATTTACACAAAAATAGTGTTCTTATTCCATATTTCCAGCAAAAAAAACTAGTGTTCTTATTTCTTAGGATTCTTGAAATCTTTAATTCAGGTGCTTCTATATTTATTTGATTTTTCATTTCTTTATGCTCATTGTCCACACCAAAAAGCTCGTTGGCTTTTACATGCGCTCATGTTCCTGCTTTTTTTCGCACTACACTCGCCCCCACACAGCTACATACACAAGTCAACCCCAGTTCTTTAAAATCCAAATTCTTTGTCAACAAAACGAAAAATCTATATACCTCTACTCTGACATAACTTTAAATGTACGGATAAGTTTTTAGATGGAGTGAAATCGGGATTTTAATTTGAACGTTTGTAGTTGTGTATAAATGCGAAGGCATTACTACGTGTTCTATTTATTATGGAATGTAAAAGTAAACTGCATGATGATAAATGACCTCGCGTTCTACACACAACAAAAGTTGTGAAAAAGAAACGATTTACAAAGTCCGAACAAAATCATTAATAGATGTTGCATACGTTTGCTTGCCTTTTAGACAAAGGCGTGAAAGTCCATTAAGCCACACATGGGAAACAAACTCACTACACGCCTCGGCTTTCGCAAACGTCACGCTTTTTACGTCAAATACTTTAATTTTTGGCTAAAGCGAGGAGCCAAAGATGAAGTAAAAAGTAAAAACCAATAAATGAAACAAACTTGCCACGTGATAGCCAAAAAATCTCCGATGCCGGTATTCGAACCCGGGCCTCTCGGGTGAGAGCCGAGTATCCTGATCAGCTAGACTACAACGGATTTGTGATTGTTAGTCTAAATGAAACGATAATCGAAACATCTTAAAGAAGTCACTTGTACATATTGATAGCAATTCTTGTGGACTATCATATTCCAAAACCTAAAATTTGTTTGTAATATATAATCTCTGGTAAGTCACGTAAGGTCATCAGATAACTCTCCCAACATTACCAAAACAAGTGATGTCTTACCTTCTATACTACCTACAATGGCAACCAAGCTTCCACCTGTTATCTCCAAATTGATATTTGGCTTTATTTTCTAGGAAATATATATTAACCTTAGAGCATCTCCAAAGGACACTCTATAACTTCAAATATGAAGTTTTTTGCTTTTCAAAAATAAACTTCAAAACTTCAAAGCTTCAAAGTTTTGAGGAGTGAAACTCTATATTTGAAATTTGTATTTGTATTTTGGTCCCTACAATTACACATCATAGTTTGAATCAGTGGAGTTCCAATGGATAAACAGAGAAGGAAATAGAGTTGCAGACAAACTGGCGAAAAGTGATATACTTAATCATAGTACATTTTGCTTTCATCATTTTGTCCCAAACACAATTACTATGCTTTTGCATAATGACTATGTAATTTCCAATTGAAATAATAAATCAGACGTTATAAAAAAAAATATATATATATCACAGCAACACTAATAATCATGTAAGTTTGATTCGGAACCTTCAAAATTTCCAAATATTGTCAAAAAAATTTTGTGTAATTGAAGATGGTTGTTGTTGCTGTTGTTGTTGTTGTTGATGATGTCTTTTCGTACAATTCTTTCTTGTTCATATTGAATATATTCACGAGTATTAATATCATCGATAAAAGCTAGTATTTTAGCAATATCTTATGTTTCTCTTTTACTTTCTTGTTCTGATCTAATGTATTTACAAGTATTAATATTTAAACAATTTTTATCTCTAATCTACAAATTAAATATGAGGAGAACTATTTTTACTTCGAAATGCACTAGTAGATCATATATGCACGAAAATCACTTTGTGGAATAATATGATATTTTGCTTGAAGTTTAATATTAATTAAGTTATTTTGTTTAAAATTTTATATTTTAATATAAAATTTTATTAATTAATATTTTTGTAATATGTTTATTTATGTGCTAGTTATTTACAAAATTTTTATAAATTCAAATTAGTTATGACAAATATAAGGACTATATTATAAAATACAAATAGTTTTGAAGTTAAGTTTGAAGTTTTGCTTTTGGAGAAGAACACATTTAAACTTCAAATATAGAGTTTTAGAAACTTCAAAATAGAATTCCTTTTTGGAGATGCTCTTATAAAAAGTTATGTACTGTAGATCTTAGAAACTTGACTAAATTAAATTGATTTTTTTCGCTGTGTGTACATAATTGGATTTAAATTGGACATACTGTTCCGTGTACTACAAGAAACAAAGAAAAGACAAGTTCATCAAATGAGACCTTTAGGTCAACTAATGTAAAGCCTTTCTTCCTCTACATCTCAACGTTGTCCCAGTCAAACGATCTCCCCTCTAAGTTGTAATCCGGGTGTTGCATTCGGTTCTTCGCCAATCTGCTCATCACCGCAAGCCCTGAAAGTGTATATACACACAAAACCTTCAATCAATAAAACTTCAAAGATTTCTCTATGAAGTAGCAGGGAGATGTTCACAGCAACGTTACCTTCAATCATTTTGTAAAGAGATGGCCACCAACGCTCTCTAGAGATATCATTTCGAGTAAGAGACTCTTCAATCTCTTTATCATGTTTCCCTTCGAGAACACTGCGTAGAGTAACCACAGCGTCTTTCGTTCTCTTCAAAACGCTGTTATCATCTTCGATTTCGAGGCTTTGAAGGTCGTTGTGAGATGAAGTGAGGCTCACAGCCAAAGCAAACTGAGCAGCCGCAGCCCAACGAGAAGACGCTCGCCATTTTCTCTGTCCTTCTAAAGGTTGCGATGAATCATCACCATTAGCATCTCTGTTACGTTTGTTTTCAAGCACTATACTACGCAAGTACTCAGCATTCGCAGCTCCTGTGCTCTGAACCATCTTCGAGAACGAAGATTCTCCGTTTGAAAGAAGATTCTCCGGAGTACTGAACTCCTGAACTTTTCCAGAATCAAGAACGAGGACTTTATCACAGTCGATGATGGTATTGAGACGATGAGCGATGATTAGCATTGTGCATGACTTGAACTCTTCTCGGATGGTCTTTTGGATGAGAACATCGGTTCTAACATCAACAGCAGCCGTTGCTTCATCAAGGACAAGTATCTTAGATCTTCGCAACAATGCACGTGCAAGACTCAACAACTGTCTCTGTCCAACACTGAAGTTCTCTCCAGCCTCAGATACCTGACCAAAAAGACTTTGAGTTACTCTAATAAACACAAGAGACTTTCAAGAGAGTAAAATATTAAAGCAATATTCTAAAAATCGGTCTAGGTGGCAAATCAGTTATAGGTGAAATGATTTTCTTAAATTCTGATTTATGCGATTCAAATGTTTAAACCGTTATGAATCGGTTAAAATTGGTCTAAATTGATATAAATTAGTCTAAATCTGTTTAATCAAGCAATAATGTTAGTGCAAATCCATAAATTTGTCTAATTGTTTTTTGTATATCTTATTTATATAATTCATCAAAAAATTTATAATTAGACACAAAAAAACTAAAATATCTAATAATTCTTTTATTGAAGATTGAGTTAAACTAAGTACCTCAGCATCAAGACCAAGAGGGTTTCTCCGGATAGTATCTTTCAAGTGTGCTCTCTCAAGAGATTCCCAAAGATCAGCGTCATTATGTTCACCAAACGGGTCAAGATTGAATCTCACAGTACCTAGATAACAAAAAGACACATCAGTTATTGACTTAGGAGAAAAAACAAGTACCAGAAGCATACCTGAGAAAAGCACAGGGGCTTGAGGTATGATTCCAAGAACTTTACGTAGATCCATCAGTCCAAACTTGCCAATGTCGCATTCATCGATCAAGATCCTTCCCTTCTCCACCTCCACGATCCGGAACAAGGCATTCAAGAGGCTTGACTTCCCAGCGCCTGTCCTTCCAACGATTCCCACTTTATCCATCGGAGAAATGAAGAAGGAAACCCCATGAAGCACAGGAGGTAACTCAGGCCGGTAACGAAGAACAACATCTTCAAACTTTATAGAACCAGATGATGGCCATCCAGGAGGTGGACGGTTGTTCTCAATAACCAACGGAGCCTCTGATGGTAACTCTATATAGTTTCCAACACGCTCGACCGAGTTCAAACTGTTCTCAGCTAGACTCGCGAGTCTAAGCACAGCTGTCAAGGAGCTGGTGATACTCAAAGCGTAACTGAGTAGCAAACCCATCGTAGATGCAAACGCTTGTTGATTCTCTGCTTTACCATTCTGCATGACGGCTAATGAAGCAGTCAACCAAACCATGAGACCTCCAAGAAATTCCAAACGGATTCCCAGCCAACGGTTTGCACCCATGTTTACGAGAGTGAATCTGATGTTATTATCCATTGATTTTCCGTTTATTTCAGCCATCCGGTCGTATGCTTTATAAGCACGGATACTTGATAAACCATTCAACGCCTCTCCAAATTGAGCGTAAACGGGAGATCTTGAAACGGAATCCATACGTTTAATTTCACGAGATGTGTTCTACAATAAGGAAAAAATTGGTTTAGCACACAACACTAATCAGTAGTGTTTCTAAAGATCGGTCTAGGCGGCGCCTAGTCAGCAAATCGGACCTAACAATATTTTAAAATGTTGGTCTAGACGCTCAAGAAATCAGTCTAGGCGCTCGGCTAATCAATAATCCAACATTGCTAATCAGTATTGCGTTTAGAAGGTGGTATGTTACCTGGTAGTAGAGATAAGCTCCATAAAACGCGACCAAGAGAGGCATGATGGCCCAAAGGGACAGTGTGCTGACAATGCCGATTAAGATAACAGTTGAAAGAAGCTGTGCGATTGAACCCATGAACATGTTAACAAAGACTGCAACCGTTCTATCAATATCACCCGTATCTTTTGCGAATCGATTGATTATACGTCCTAATGGATTGGTTTGAAAGAAGACCATTGGAGCTCTTAGTATGGAACCAAGCATAGCATCATGCATCTTCTTAGCTGCATAAAGACTGACCATTATCAACCAATATGAATTGGTCAACGTCACAAATACCTGAAACCAAGAAAAAATAAGTATATATGTTAAGTAATACTCCCTATGTTTCAAAAAAGATGTTTGCTTTAGAGTTTTCATACATATTAAAAACAAAAATCTTAAATTTTTTTGATGATAAATACATTATTTTCGTGTTTAAATACTTCTAATAACTTTTAACCAATCAAAATTCAATAAAAACAATTAATTTCTATGAAATTTACATATTATCATTATTATCTAATAAAATGCACTGGAAATGTGTTAAAAATAATCTTTTTGAAACACTTTTTTTCTTTCTAAAACATGGATTAGTTAGAAACAGAGGGAGTATATTGTTACAGAGTCAATCATTTACCAAATGCAACTCATACCTGTCCAAAGGAAAGAACCGCATAGATAATATTGTAGAAGAGGGGTCCATGACTCTTTGGAGTTCCTGCATCAGTCCACTCACTCAACCAAGTGCTGCTTGACACTCGAAACACTTGAGTCAAGACGTAGCATACAAGGAGCATCATCACCACCCATCCACCTCCAAGTGCATCCCGGTACCTGGAACATGGTAGTAACACCTCAATAGTCATTACAATGACCTTCAACAACACAATAAAACAAAAACAAAAATTTCTTACCTCTTCAGGACTTTCCAACTCACAACTCCAGTTTCACGTTCTTCACGCTTAACGAGCACAGAGGTTCCTTCTTTGGATTTTTTTGTCTCCTTTCCATCCTTCTGCAGATTATTAGTGTTGCCGTTCTCAACTGGTTTTACAGACGTTTGATCTGCTTCTGCTTCTACATTTGCTTCAGAATATTCTTCAACTTTGCCAGCATTTTCCATTAATCTTTGGAATAATGGGCCACTATGGGAAAGCTCTTCGTATGTTCCTTCCTCCTTCACTGTTCCCTCATGGACAAGTAGAATCTTATCCACTTGTGATAGGAAGTGGAGCTGGTTTGTAACAAGAACTCTCGTTTTGTTCCCTAGTTCTCGTTTTATGCATTTCTCAAAAACCTATAACAGAAAGTTTCAAAGATCAGAAAACAAAACGCTGGGCTCCAAGATTTGCAAAACTGACAGAAAACAAAGTATAGTGCTATCCAAAAGAGCCAATGGCTAGGTTACCTGTTGACCAACATGCGCATCAAGGGCACTCAATGGATCATCTAATATACACACATCTGAATTTGAGTAGACCGCTCTAGCCATAGAGACCCTCTGCTTTTGTCCCCCACTTATGTTAACACCTCTTTCTCCAATCTCCGTGAGATCACCACCCTATCAATCAAGAGACAGAAGAGGAAACAAACTTTAGATACCTGAGAACTAGTAAAGAGAAGTCTATGCTACCAAAAGAACCGATGCAATTCAGTTTTAAAGTCGGTTAACAAAACTTACAGGAAGTAACTCAAGGTCATGCCTCAGTGCAGTCACATCAATCACCCTTTCATACTTTTCTTGGTCAAAAGGAGAACCAAACAATATATTGTCACGTACCTACACAATGTAAATTACCATTCATCAGCTAATATAATACAGATACCAAACTTAATATCATGTCAAGAGGAGAATTTGAAAACATCGCATTGAGAACTATACTAAAAAAACAGAAGCATATAAGAACATACTGTTGCGTTAAAGATCCATGAAACTTGCGGAACATAAGCGACTGATCCTCTGAGAGTAACTGTCGCAACAGATAATGCTGGAAGTTCTCCAAGCATAGCAGATATCAGTGAGGTTTTTCCTTCTCCTGTACTGCCTACTACTGCAACTAGGCTGCCAATAGGTACATCCAAGTTGATGTTTGACAAGGTTGGCCTATCCGCCTGCATATGTATATTGGTTGCTCACTTTTTGTATTTGAATGACGATGTCTGATAAAATAAAGTGAAAGTGGAAAGGAACATGGGATCAAGTAGGACAAATGAGACCTTTGAATCCCAGGAGAAGCATCCGTTCCTTATTGAGATAGCTGGCTGTCCAGGTTCAATAGGAGGATTTGGTAAGAGAACTCTCTCTTCCGTCGATAACACCTCTTCCAAACGTTTTAAGGATACATTAGCATTTACTATCTACAAAAGTAAAATAAAAAGAGCAATTAGGAGCAATTATTACAAATGACGTCACACTATTGAGCACCAGAAATGAAAACATGAGGAAATAACCTGAGTTATAATGTTTGGAAGCATGAATAAAGGGAAGCGAAGCACAGAGAATAGTGAAAGGGATGTAAACGCTCTTGCAGGTGTGAGATCTCCTCCAAGCAATGAGAACACACCAAATGAAACAACAGTCACCAGAACAGGAATGCTGTTTAGTATAAACATATTGAACTGCAGAGCAAATGGAAGACCAAGAATGAGTCAGAAATGTACCACAAAAGAAAGAGGAAACTGAAATATAGCAGTCTTAAGACATACCGCTGACAGAAGTTGTGCTTTCCGGAACCAAGATAGTTCATCATCACGAACAGTTTGAAC
Organism: Brassica oleracea var. oleracea; assembly: GCF_000695525.1. NCBI lineage: Eukaryota > Viridiplantae > Streptophyta > Magnoliopsida > Brassicales > Brassicaceae > Brassica > Brassica oleracea. Next base: position 52,950,430 of record NC_027750.1, on the reverse strand, counting down.
CTTAGACTGAAAACTGTTTTCCCAAGCATAGCACCTACAGTCATTTGGTTTAGTCATTGCTTCAAACTTCCAACAATGCCAAAAAAAATAAAGATCAGGTTTCAGTTTTTCAAAGTATCTTACTTCACTGTATCCATTGCGGCTAAAATCTCATTCATTAGGCCAATTCTTTTGTCAGTACGCTGCAACCCTTCTTTTGTTAACTTCTGCGTTTTGCTTATAATAACAGTCTGTTTCAACAAAAATAGAGAAAAAGGATCATTGTCATTGAACTGAAAGGCAATTGAGGAGAGAGAAGCAAAGCCAATCAGATACAGATGGGAAATAATCAGTCAAAAAAAAAAAAGAGAGCATGAGGAGTAGAAAAGCTTTTACGGACCTGTATAGGGAACATAAGGACCAGAAACAATGCGCCAATGAGCGAGGCAACACCCAATTGTTGATAGAGGAGAACCAGTGCTACAATAATACGAAATGGCGCTGACCACATGGTATGAAGTGATTGGCAAATTTGCTGTCACGGACAGAAGAAACATTAGTAATAACGGTCTATATGCTAGATGAACACTACTAACTTCAACCAAAGATTAAATAAAAACCATTGTCCAAAAGTAACTTTTTCTACAAATTGAGATCGAGAAACACACAAAATTAAAGAGGTAAAAGGCAAACCAAAGATGCATTACCTGAAGAGACTCAGCATCAGTAGTCATTAAGTTTGTTATTTTTCCTGTTTGAAACTTCTTCCGGCCCTCATTAGTTAACCTTAGCGACTTTCGGAACACAGCAGCAATCTATCAAGGAAAGAAGTCATCAGCAGAAAGAAACATTCTACACAATAAGAGAAACGGAACCAACAAAACAAAGTAGCAAAAAGGTATATTACGTGAAACTTAGCTTACCAGTGCAGATCTCAACCGATAACCAACACGCATCACATTTTGGAAATATTGAGCTTCACATAGAACCCCAAACATCTGAAAATATCAACATCAACATCAAGCGCTCAAGGAATCCCTTGGTGAAAGTCTTACCCTATACTATCTTAAATAAAACACCTTCAACATGCAAAAGTAATAAATATACAAAAGGCAACAAACTCCAAGATTAGCATCAGCTTCTAACAAACTCAAATCAGGCGAAGATTAAACCCAGTAAAACTGGTGCTAAAATCTGTATCATCTACTCTGGAGAATAGTTACATGAAGTCCTTGAAAGAGAGGATAGACCAAGAAAACAAGAGACTCTGTTTCATATCTCTTTAACGAAGATTGAGAGAATGCAACATATCCTTTGAACTCCATGCAAGAGATTAAAATAGGCTGAGGGGAAAAGAATTTTGTTGCATACCACTCCAACAAAGATTGAGATTGCATAGATGTAACCTATCCAGGCTGGTTCATTAAGTTGCATTGACTGCAGAAAGTTTTAAGACTACATTGTGAGATATCATCAGAAAATAATATCCAAAGAATTATAGGATTTTAAATCTACCAAGAACGTTACACACTAATTCTGGGCATATGAATATGGATCCATCTCAGCAATTCATGTAATTTGATAATAAGAAAGAAAGGGAAAGAAACATACCTTTAAGAGCTCATTCAGTAGAAGAGGCCCCACGAACTGTGAACAGTCATTCCCAATCTGTGATACAATTTATAGATTAAAACACATGATTAAGCAGCTCCAAACACACCATTTAGGAAATATAAGACCTCTGAAGCCACAAATATTATCAAATAAACAAAATTACCTTCCAGAACCCACCCCACCAAAACCTACAAAATGCAGAAGCAGGTTTCCATAAGACACGGTCCATAAGGATTATGGCAAGAAAGTAACAGATAATTCGACTCAAAGTACATAAAAACATACTTGAACTCACAGCCATAAGAGTTTTTACAGCTTCTAATTAATAATAATGCATATACCATTACAACCAGATGCATCGTTTTGAAAATCACACATCATGTCAAAGCTCAAACAATAAAAATCCATATTCCTAAGAGATTATCACAAATGATTACAAAGATGTTTCTCCTTTACCTTCCTCCAAGGCTGTTGTTCAGTGCCCTCAAGAGCCACGGTTTGGGCTTTTCTAGCTCCTTTTCCCAGGACCTCTGGAAGCTAAAAAGGAGATAAAAATATATATCACACAACCACGCCAGTTGTAGACAATAAGAGAACGGTTATTATTTATCAGATTAAAAAAAACCTCCTCATGAGAGTTTCAGTACGATCCCAAGTGTCCAGATTCCACACATCCTTCTCGGTGAGAGGCCGTTTCGATCCCAGAGTCATCAATGGATTCAACCATGAGAAGAAGATTCCTGTAGGGGAAAAAGATATTGGTAAGAAGGCACTTAATAGTCAAAGTTCAGCACATGTTGAAGAATCTACTATACAAAATGTTGCCAGCTTGGTCAAAGCGATGATCACTAAGCAAAGATTTTCATCTTACAGTCACAATCCAGTTCATTTCTAGGGAGAACTGGAGGATAAGGCAAAAAAAAGAAATTGAATAGACTTTCGAACAACTCATTTTGTTAAGTGTGGAAACAATATTGTTGACTACCAACTCAGCTAGGTAGCAAGTACAGATAAGAGATCAGAGATGGTGTTGTGGTGATTCTCATAATAAAAGAGAGAAGAATATACATAACCAAATCCACAGGACTGAAATGAGAAGTACGTAGAGTGACCTACTGTCAAATAAACTTGCATGCCTCTCAGGACATATCTGTTCTCCTCCAGGAAGCTCTTCATACTCATAATCCTCTGACGTTTCAGTCCGCAATGGTGTGTAACCAGGGTATGGGTCCAGATTAGGAAAATACACAAACAAGAGAGTTCCAAATGCAACCTGGATTCAAAAGCCACCAAAGACAATTGTATAATCTACAATCTAATTTAGATACAGCACATGGTTAAGAGAAGTTTGGAGAATGCAAAAAGGAGTCTCAAATTGCAAACCTGAACTGCCACCTCGCTTATGTAAATATACAATTTGAAACTGCAAACAAGATAAAACAAAAAAAAAAAGTTAAGCACATAAACTCATTTTGCCAGACCAAGGTATTAAACTTGCATAGACCATATAACCAACCTGCCATAGTACTCCTTCACTGAGAGAACAAGATTTAACAACACCATGTCTCCCACAAGAGCATAAATGACAGCAAATCTGACATACCAACGAAGTTCATGGATATATGTTTTTGTTTCAAAAACAGTCATGACCAAAGCAGAACCCCAAGCAAAAGCTTCAAGAACCAACATGAACGCCTGCCAAAGAAACCACACACACAAAAAAAAAAAAAAACTTTCAGTAAAAACATAATGAAGCAAAGCGTAGTGATGAAGACACACCTCGTAGGGAGGAAACCCAGCTCCATCCAAATCCAAGATTGAGATCCTCATGACCAATCTAAACAAAGGCTCGGCAGTACTATAAGCAGCCAGCAGAGCCAGGAAATAGTTATACCATTTAGACCTCAAGCAGAACTTATCCACTTTGAAATCCTTAGCAGTGAGCCAAACACGGTAAAGGCAGAGAATCAAAAGAACCAGATGAGAGGTGCCAAGCACGAACGAATCAATAGCACAAGGCGTGTATGCACCAAAGGCATAATCAACCATCTTCGACCACACACCATTAGGCACAGGCTTGCAGTACCAATCCAACAGCTCAAAACCCATCTTCTTCCTCCTAAAAAGATCTTTTCTGCTTCCAAAGCTGTATCAGACTCAGATCGTACACATGACAAGTTACTAACGATCTCCTATAAAAATCTGCAAGAGAAAACAAAGAAAGAGAGTGATGTTGACAGTTGATAAAGTGGACTTTTAATTATGTGATTGTGTACTCAATGAGGAACATAAAAAACAAAACAAAAAGATGTGGATGATAGTTTATACACAAATATTAGCCACACAAAAAAAAAAGGAAAAGCTTTGTAATCATTTTAGTGGAGGAAGGATTCAACTTTTTATCCCCTTCCCCTGAATCATCATCAAACAGAGACGGGCTCCATAAAGTAAGCTCCTTTCCACTAAAAAAAAGATTCTCAAACGTAAGATAAGAAACAAGATATCATCAAACAGAAGATGATAACCTCAAAGTTTCTAACCCCAGAAAAAAAAGAAATACTTTCTATGTGGCTCTACCAATGATATGAAAGAGCATTGAGGTAAACGCAGAGAAAAAGGAAACCTCGGTATTCGAAGAGACGAGGGAGAAGAGCTTTTGCTGGTGATTTGGAGGAAGCCTAATCTTATAAACACGAGAGAGAGAGAGATATTGAGATTTTGAGGAAGCAAAACGCTGCGTCACTGCTTACTGCTTGCCTATGAATATTCATATTTATACATATGTAAAGTCAAAAAGATTTTCATATTAATCATTTCATTTTTAGCTAACAACAATCACCACCTTTTCTACCACTTATTTTATTTTTTAAAAGAAACAAAGCGGGTAAATTAGCTAAATGTAATTATATCTTACAATTTAATTAAATAAATATGATCTCTTTTTTTTATTAGAGCAAATATGGAAAATTCTATTTAAAATTTTATTAGTTTATCAATGACAGCATCTTAATTTCTTTTTCTTGTCGGCTGCCCATTTCTTTAGACTAAATGTTCGTCAAGAAAGTTGTTCTTCCGAATAACGCTTCTATCTGACCGTGTCTGATCTACATGAGAGAAAATAATACTTCTGTTCTGAGCCTCTTTCGCAAGTTGGTCCCTCCGACCATTCTCGTTGTAGGAAATATGAAATAGTCTTGCGCTTTCGAAGTTTTCTGGTAGACTTCAGAAAGTATCAATCTCTGAAGTAAAAGCTATTAGGTTATGGAATTATTTTTTCTCTATTGATCACGTTAGGTATACATATATACTTAGAATACAAAGGAGATTAAGGAAAGGAAATATACAGAAGTAAAGAGAGAGACGTTAGAGCTTAATTATATGCATTCTAATATTGACTTTCCTATATCTTCTACACACCCCCACAAGACAGACGGCCAGTAGAGAGTCCGATCTTGAGCAACAGTGAGTCAAAGGCAGGACGAGGCAAAGGCTTAGTTAGGACATCGGCCAGTTGATCATGGGAGGAGACGTGAGAAACTCGTAATTTTCCAGTTTGAATGTATTGTCTCACAAAGTGATAGTCCAGAGCCAAATGTTTCATCCTAGAGTGGAAGACTGGATTTTCCGCCAAGTACGTCGCACCTTTATTATCATAGTATATTACCAGAGTTGTGGGAGATTGGATGTCGAGTTCTGTTAACAGTGATTGAACCCAGCATACTTCAGCCGTGGTAGAGGCCAGTGATCGGTACTCAGCTTCTGTTGAGGAGCGGGAAACACCAGTTTGTTTCTTTGAAGACCAGGCTATTGGGTTTCGTCCAAGGTAGACAATATATGCACCAGTAGATGTGTAGTCGTCCTTGTTGCCTGGCTAGTCCGCGTCTGTAAACGCATGTAATGTAGGCGTGTTGTGAGCATGAAGTGTAAGTCCACGCGTCATAGTACCAGCAAGATACCGAAGGATTCGCTTGACTGCATTCCAGTGTTCGGTTGTGGGCTTATGCATGTACTGCGACATCTTGTTCACTGGGAAGGAGATGTCGGGTCTGGTGAGAGAGAGATACTGAAGACTCCCAACGACTGCTCTATATTCTGTGGGATCATGAAGTGGGGTTCCAGAGAACAGTGTCAGAGGTGTGGAGGAACACATCGGAGTGGCGATCGGTTTGCAGTGCTCCATCTTTGTCGTATGAAGTAAATCTGCAATGTACCGAGTTTGAGTTAGATGCATACCATTTACTGTTTGTTGAACTTCTATTCCTAGAAAGAATGATAGATCATCTAAGTCTTTAAGAGAAAATCTTTGTGAAAGTGATTCTATGAACTTAGACACATGAGATGGACTGTTGCCAGTAACTATCAAATCATCAACATAAACAAGCATGTAAATAAAAACTCCCTATTTTCGATGCATCGGCAAGAGAGTTGATAAATTCAGCTTGCATTAGAAATTGTTTCAGCTCAGTATACCAAGCTCGGGGAGCTTGTTTAAGACCATAAATGGCTTTGCGTAATCGACAGACTGCATTCGGGTTGTCTTTGTTGATAAACCCTGGAGGTTGCACCATGTAAACTTCATCTTTCAATGTTCCTTGGAGGAAGGCATTATTAACATCAAGTTGACGGAGAGGCCAGTTGGAAGAGACTGATGTGCTTAGGACTGTTCGTATAGTTGCAGGCTTGACAACTGGACTGAAGGTGTCATGGTAATCGATTCCTGGTTTTTGAGTGAAGCCCTTCGCCACTAGTCGAGCTTTGTATTTTGCGATCGTTCCATCTGGATTTCGCTTGATCGTAAATCTCCACTTGCAACTTACAACATTAAACCGTTTATCATCAGTCAAGTTCTCAAGATCCCAAGTATGATTACCAATTTGAGCATTGTATTCGTCACTCATTGTTTTTCTCCAATGAGGACTTTTGAGAGCTTGTGCTACTGTTGTTGGTGGCGTTTCTGTGGTCTGAACAACTTTAGTGTGGAGGTTTAATTTTTGGACAGGTTTCCGGTTGCGTGTGCTCTGTCTGACCGGACGAGGTGGAGCTGGCTGAGGCTGCGCCAGTGGTGAGACTGATGTTGTTGCTGTGACCGTGGGTTCTGCAGGTGCAGGTGTTCTCAGTTGTAGATACTGAGGTTGTGGTCTCAACAGGAGCCGTTATGGTTTCTAAGCCTTCTGCTGGTGGTGTAGAATCTGTAGGAATGTTAATAACATGCAAAATCTTGACAGGAGGATAAGCCATATCGTTAGATTCATCAGTGACATCAGTCTCTATATGTGAAGATAATGAGAATGGAAAACATGTTCGTGAAAGACTACATGTCTAGATGTATAAATTCTTGATGTTGAACGATCTAAACAAAAATACGCACTTTGCGTAATGGAGTAACCCAAAAACACGCATGGTGTGGATTTCTCATCCAGTTTATGTGATGTATATGGACGAATCCATGGAAAACATAAACACCCGAAAACCTTAAGCTTATGAAAATTTGGACTGTGTCCATGAAGTGTTTGAAAAGGCATTTTGAAATCTAAAACTGACGATGGCATTCTGTTAATTAAATAAACAGTCATTGCAAACACATAGGTCCAGTAGGACCGAGGCATAGACGCATGAGACAATAGGAAAAGCCCTGTTTTGACAATATGTTGATGTCTGCGTTCTACGATGCCATTATGTTATGGCGTATGCGGTGGACTCGTCATATGAGAAATGTCATGTCTAGCTAAAAAATATCGCAATCCAATATATTCACCCCCATTATCTGTGTACAAGGTTTTGAGCTTGGTTTGAAATCGATTTTCAACAAAAGCTTTGAACCGAGTGAAAACATCAAAAACTTGCGATTTTAATTTTAAAGGATACATCCAAGTGTTTCTTGTGTAGTGATCTACAAAATAACATAATACTTGAACCCATCAATGGAGAGAATTGGAGATGTCCAGACATCTGAAAACACAACATCTAGAGGGTGAGAAGATCGAAGAGTGGAGTTTTGAAATGGTAACTTATGCATTTTATTAATCGAGCAAGTGTTGCATGGCTGAGCCATTAAAGAGTTTGACACAGTAGGTAAATCAAATTGAGAAACAACTTTTTGAAGAATAGAAAATGATGGATGTCCCAACCGGGAATGCCAATCCGACAAGGTTGTCTTCACGGCTGATGCAAATGCAAGTAAAGGTTTCGACGTTGAGGATTGTGGCCATTGGTACGTTCCATCTCTAGGTTTCCCTTCGAGACGAAGTGTCCCTGTTTCCAAGTCCCTCACCTGAAAGTACGTTGGAGTAAACGTAACCGCAACACCGTTAGCCGTACATAGTTGAAATACAGAGATTAATTTTTTCTCAAGAGCAGGAACATATAAGACTTTATTTAAAAAGAATGGACGAGTGTATGAGGGAATAGATAGGGAACTAGAATGTGATATGTATAACCCGGAGCCATCCCCAAGCAAGACACCATCGCCACCTTGGTAAGGGTTGTGGAGAGACAAGTTGGCGAGATCGGAGGTCATATGATGTGACGCGCCGGAGTCTAAGAGCCACGTTGAGGAGTCTGACATCATCGCAGGGTTAGCACTTGGGTTCCAATGCGGTATCTGAGGAGTCTGGTTCCATGAGTTGTTGTTTCGCTGTTGAGTTTGCTGTTGCGGAGCTGATGTATATCCCCTGACTATGCGAAATTCAGGACAATACTTTGCACTATGGCCTTGCGTCCCACATGCCTGACATCGCCCTAGATATGGCTTTGAGGAGCGTTGGTGATTGTTGTTGTGATTGTGGCGAGTCTGGTGATTGTTGTTCCGGGATTGTTGATTGCGCCATGGCTGATTGATGTTTTGGTTGTAGCGAGTCTCAGTCGCATGAGCTGTAATCGGAGTGATATGGGCTGTCTCACTGGTCATGATAATGGCTTCACGGTTAAGTAACCTTTCATGAATTCTGCATAAGAGATGGTTACATCACGCCCATGGATATCATCAACCTCTGGCTTGTAGTCTTCACTAAGACCTGCAAGGATTCGCTCAATGAGATCCTCATGGTCCATCGGTTTTCCCAGAAGAGAAAGATCATCTGCTTTGGATTTGATTTGCTGGAGATACTCGCTCACTATCTTCTACAAAAGCTGGCCAATCCATCGGATTAGTAATCATATCCAATAGGTCTTTGAACAGTCCTTTCGAAGTGAATTGAGGGGATCCTCGTGTGCATAATAGCAGTGGTGTAACGAAGTCATATTGTCAGAGCTGATGATGTTTTGTGGGTCGAAGTAAACGTTCAAAAATCACTTTACATGTACATCTCATTTAGGTCGGTTGATTAAGAGAAGAGCATTACATAAAATGATTTGATGATGCTCTTATTGTATCACGATTATAACGCAGACCGAGGATGATTAAACGATTATCAAAAAACTCTTTTGACTCTCATTCACTCTCCTAGTTACTAGTACTACCACTAGAAAATTAAACAAGCGATACTAGAACAACGTATTATCAATGCCTACAGTAGCTACTACTCCACTACTTGCAATTTATGAATTTAATAGTCACATACTTTTGGCTAAGTTATTGGGCGCAAAATGTTGATATTAACTAAATTCTTGCTGTTCACACGCGATGAGATGAATACAAGTACATAAATAAATCTTTTTTATTTTAGTTTCATGTCAACGATTTAATTTTTTTTTAACAATTCAAACTTAATTTATTTTGTATTTTATGGATAATTTAATTCACTTTTAGTTTATCATTTTTTTATCGTTTATTAAATAATTAAATTTAAAACAAAACTACAAACACACGTCTTGCAAATAGCTAAAGTCAAAGGTCACAGATTTACTGAATATACATTTAAAAATGATCATCTATTAATCCAACAGACCAACGACGCACTTTTGCCACACTCCCTGTTCTAAAAATCAGCCGCCTAATCGCCTAGGCGTTACGCGTTACTTTTACGCCCCAATTTATGCCAAATCGGTTTAAAAAATTGGATATCCGATTTTTTTCGCTTAGACCGTCTAAATGACCGCCTAGCCACCTAGACGACTGCCTAATCTATTTTTTTATTTTATTTTTATTTTATTTTAAATAATATTTTTATTTGTTTATTTGATCTAAAATTTTATAAATATCATTTATATTCATAATTTTGATGAAAATTACACTATATTATAGTTTATATATTCAATTTGTGTGTTTTAGACAATCTAAAACATGAAAATGTATTAATGTTATACACAATTAAAGATTAACATGTTTTATAACATAGTAAACCATCTAAAAATTCCGCTCCACATAATTTTCGATTAATCTCCGATTTTCTCTTTAGGCGATAGGTCCAACCCGACTGCCCGACTAGCGCGTTCCCGAAAAGGGACTGTACTAATGCCTTGAATGAAAACAGCGGTTAAACAAAACGCACAGCAGGATAAATCTTTTTTCACCATTTATCTTATTTTTTGATTACTAATGGTTTTAATTAAAATAATTATAAATAAGAAAAGAAGGCACAGCGGGACTGTTTTTTGTGTAAATGGCACCTTGAAACAAAAGTGAGTAATGAGATGTGTGGTTTGGTACACTGTTGTTAACTGGTATACTAAAAACTAGGGGTTGGCCGGCGCGTAATTGAGATTTTTTTCCTATTTCAAATTGGTATCATTGTGTTCTTTTATTTTGTTGTTATGAGTGAGTGTAGGCAGGGTTGTGTTTATTTTAAATATTAGATATTTTGTATGATGTTTGTATTTTAGTATTACGATAAGTACGGTGAGTTTGACTTGTGACTTAAGTAATTAGCAGAGAGTTATTTGGAAACGTTATAAACAGTCATATTTCATTGCATTCGAACTAAATATATTTTTCTCCTGGAACATGGACAACATTCAAAGTTTTTTTTGCTTTGACTAACCTCCAAAAGAAAACCAAATTTCACCTGCAAATATCACTTACCTCCAGCCTCTACCTACTTCTATCAGGTGCTTCTCGACAGAAAAATGAATAGAGTAAATGATCTAATATCGAAGATGCTATAGCTGCACATACCCTTGCGTTTTTTATTAAAATGTTTGTCATTGAAGTGAACATAAATCTTTAACGAACACCAAAAGCTGGATTCGTATGTAATGTTTTCCTTTAAAAATTTGGGAATTGTTGTATTCTATGTAGTATTTAGGACTGTATGTAGTTTTTTGTTGTTGTCGTGCTTGATTGCAATTTTCTCTCTGGAATAGAAAGGTTTTTGTTTTGTATCTTGAACTTAGTTTTACCTTTTACTCTACTGTAATTTGTTTGGTCAATGTTTAATGTGTCAAATTTCCGTTACTGTGTTAACTACAATGGAAGATGTATGAATTCGAAATGAATTTTGTATTATGTTTATGGGATCGTAAGCAAAGTTTTTGAAGCAGAGTTTGATATTTTTGGTTGGAAGAATATCTTTAACTTGTATGTTTTTTATTATAATTATTACACTTACAGAACAAAAATTATATGGCACTATCTCATTGCATGAGTTTATTTTTTCTTAATTTTGAAATTTTAATTTCTGCTTTATTTAAATTTAAAATTGGAACTAAAACCAAGCAACAGTTTAAAATTGTACAACCACACAGATCTTTTATGTAAAACCAAATGGTAGGAAGTTTTATTTCAAGCTAATAGAGAAGGTGAACGGGTTGATATTAATAAAGTCTGGTGTTACGGGTGTTCTTAATCCAGAAGGTTGTTGAAGCCCATCATCATCGTGTAGAAATCGGTGAGTAAAAAGAAGTGGAAACACTTTGAGCAGACCGTGTTCGCCGTTCCGTCTCCAGGATGGCAGTTCAGCTCTGGCCACATTTTCAGAACCGAGCTCTTATATATATCCCTCATCTGAAGAAGTGGACGTTCCAGAGCCCTCTTGAAATTTATCATTCAATCCTCAACCAACGAAATACCTTTCTCTTCCGTGAGGTCGTTGATGATTTTGATTCCTTTGTCTGTCTCGCCGATGGCCATGAGGAGAACACCAAAAATGTATCTTCCTTGTAGGTGACCACTCTTTGATGCTATGTGGATGTGATGTAGACCTAGGACTTGATTTTGAGATTGGAAGAATTGAATCATACCTTTTACAAAGTGAGCATCAATATTGTCTGCTTTAAGGTAGGCGTCCATTAATGATTCGTACTGATTGGATAGGACTGGCTTCTTAACAAAAGGCGAGAGGTTGAGATCTTTGGCAACAGAGGGGTTGTCTGGACGGAAGCTTAGGCTTCTGCATGTCAAAACCGTATTGAAGTAGTCGACGGGGGAGTTTTGGCCTACTTTCGAAACTATTAGAAGACGCATGTCTTCAGGCATGGCCTCAAGGGTCTGCATGATACTTTGTTTCGGATTGATGGAACTCATGAAAAAATCCTCTGTTTGTGTATTTTTGCTTTTGATGTTATTTTTTAGTTTTTTCGTTGCTTCTCTTTGTTTATATAGGGCCGATGATGGTGCTTCGTGTTTGTTTTCCTTAGAGAAAGTGGATTGATAGGTTTTGCAATTTTTTTTCGTATATTTATTGTAACCCATAATTGGACGGTTTAATTTTTTCCTCTGGATTATCAACATTTATGTAATTGTGTTACATGTGTGTCAATGGCTCATTCGCAACGGCCAGAAAACTTTTTATTCTTAGATTGAAAGATATTTGTTATGAATATGAATGGTTAATATTTCTCATCCATTGTAAAAGTTTTTGTTTGGTTATTTTTAGTTTTGTTTGGTAAACCTAAGATATTTTTTTATGATGTTGTTATGGTATAGAGTTTTCTATGTTTTAGTATTTCATTTTGGAAGTTCGTATTAATATTATTTTTTAGTCTTCGGATTTGTCATAGCTTGATGTGTGTGTTACGGCATTGATCACGGGTTTTAACAAAACGATGGGCCTTCCCGAAATCTCCAAAGGCCCAGACGAATCAGATAAAGCTTGCGACATCGTTTAAAGCAGGGTGACGTGTCAAAAACCCCCCCATCCTCCTTGCTGACGTGGACAGCCTGAAAAGGCAGATAGTTCAACTTTATTTATAAAGATTATTATTTTATTGTTATTATTTTTTTACAAGTTCGTTGTTATTGATTAATTAAAAATGTACAGAGAAAATATATGCAATCAACCTTTGATATTTTATGTTTTAAGTTTTAGAGAATATGAAAAATCAGATCTTATATACTTTTTTTCATTTTTTAGGTTTTAAACCAAAACCTAAATTATCTCTAAGTTATAATACATATTATAATTTATTTAGTTTTGTTTAAACACAATTGACGCAACTTTGATTGTCTTTATGCCAACAAAATATGATATATTATTTAAAAAATTACATAATAAATATTTAATAATAAAATTTTGATATTGGTGTAATTACATTTTTATTTTTAAATAACAAACTTAAATTAATTTTATTTAAAAACAACTACAGCAATTATTATTTTTAAAAATAAAATAAGTTATTGGCTATAAAATGTCATTAATAGCATATTAAATTTCATTTTCAGATAAAAAAATATTTTTTTAAATAATATATATATATATATATATATTATAACATTATATTAATATCATTGATTTTTAGTTGGGGGGGAGAGGTTTGCAAATATGACTCAAAACTTGAATTCAAATACAAAACTAACCCATGTATTTTTTGGAACTTTGACTTGCCTCTTTCATCCCCAAAGTTCAGATTATTCACGAAAATGCCATCACTTTTTTTTTTTGAAAATGCATATTTTACTCTATCACTCTCATCTTCCTCAAGTATTCACAATATTGTCATTGCCATCAATACACCAACCACCAAGAACAACCAATTTGAAGCTCTTAATGCTCCTAAATCTCGATTTACACTTTTTCTTTCTCAATTCTTATGAACTAAAAACAACATCTCTTCCACTTTCTCTCCATATTCATCCATAAAAACCCAAGATTTTGATTCTAAATTTTTTATGGTTCATATAGCCATTGAAGCTTACGATTCTGGGTGGATCACTTTTGTTTGAGATTCTGGGTGCTTGGAGAATACTTATGTGTGCTAAACAAGTTATCTCACTGGTTGAAACTATGAAATCAGTTTTTTTTCCCAGATCTGTTCGTCCAGACGACTTACCTGTAAGTCGTTTGGCTGTAGACGACTTACATGGAAGTCTTCTGGTCAATTCAGAGGTTAGTTTTGCAATTAACTTTTAAATGTGTTTTTATAGACGACTAACATGGAAGGCATCCATCTTTGTTTGTAAAAAAAAAAATTGAGACGACTTGTCTAGGGTAAACGGGTTAGTTTTGCATTTGACCGGATTGTGTCAGAAATTTGACTATTCCTGGACGACTTACACGTAAGTCGTCCAGTAGAAAATTAAAAAATCAAAATTTTGTTATACCTAGACGACTTCCATGTAAGTCGTCTAAGGTTAGTTTTGCAATTATAAAAATAAAACAAAAAAATTATTTTTTTCTAGACGACTTACACAGAAGTCAACCATCCGACGACTTACTTTGAAGTCGTCCATGATTTTACTCCGAGATTCTGGTCAAACCGATCCGCAACGAGTCGGTCGCTACGTAGCGACCGATCCGCAATCGTGTCGGCCGTTACGTAGCGACCGACCAAGCCATTCGTTTGGTCGCTACGTAGCGACCGATCCAACGCGGACCCGGTCGCTACATACCGGCCGAACTGTCTCGGACATCGATCAACGGGTACGATCCAAATCCGTGCATTATCGTCTGTTCCTCAATGCTAGCCCCCATTTACCGCGGTCATATCATTTCTCACTCCCATCGATCGGAGTTATCATTTAAACTTTACGATAAAAATCGCGGAAAGTTCATTCTTATCGATAAAAATCGTGATAAACGTTCTGAATCGATAATCATGAAAATCAGGAAAAATAGAATATCTCTATTTTCGAGTTATGACGGCTTAAGGACAGGAAGAGAAAAGTCAAACCGACCTTGGAGGGAGTATATAAGGAGTCCTAGCCGAGAGGCACAAAGTGAGAACCTTTTCAGATCAAACTTAGCACTTAGAGCAATTTTAGGCAATTTTAGGCAATTTTCTGTTTTTGTTATTCGAGATGCGACTCAATTAGGTCTTGTTGTCTTAGGGTTTTAGAACTAGGAATCTCGCCGACAGCTCTCGTAACCCATGCTCTTACCTTGTTGTAACGCTCAAACGCGGATTCGGAATAAGATATATTTTGCTCTCTTTTTTATTTCTTATTTTTCTCGTCATTATTTCGTGTTCTGATTGCTTGGCGTGTGGTTTAGCAGATATCCGGAACCTCTGGGAAATTAGGATTTTCCTAACTTTCCTAATTTAAATGGAAATCGACAGTGCGAATTTCAGTTCCCACAGTTTGGCGCTAGAAGGAGGGGGGTACAAATCAATCTTACTCTTAGCCACAACACGCTTGACCAGACATGTCAACTGACAACACGAATAACATGCAGACTCCTCTCAACGGAGGAAGCAACGACGATCAAAACACTCCAGTAGCAGCCGTGTCTGCGGCCAACGCAGCGATGCTCGAGGAGTTCAAAAAGATGTTCTCTGCCTACGAAAAGAGGCCAGAAAAACAGGACAAGCTCGTGGGCACCTTGACAAAACAGCTCAAAACCTTAACGGCAAGAACCCATGCAGTCCTCCCTCACGGATCTACGAAAATCCGCGGAAGAAAACTCAACTTCGCAACGCCACTCGGTAGGCCTGGAACATCGCAGGAATGTCCTTCGGGTCAAGATCCCAGTGAAACATCCCCTGCTGAGAAACGAAACTCTAAACATCCTCTATCCCCCACAAAGGACACAGAGGTCGATGAAGTCGAGCATGTTCACTTGGATCCCAGCGACGTTTCCAACGATACGGAAGAAGACGCTGACGTACATCCAAGGAGAACCATAAGCCGATCGGCTCGGGAAGACTCTCCGTTTGATAAACTAATGATGGAAGAGGAGGAAAACATCTACTGGGTCGAACAGGAAGAGTTAGCCGAAAAACAAACCGAGATCACTCGCAGCAAACACCGACAAGCTCGGAAATATACTGGCGAAAAATCGAACATTCGCGACCTTCGCGATTACATAACTAAAACTGCAGCAGAAGTAAGGGCCATGAAATCTCAGATCCATCATGCTACCAGCGCCGTCCCAGAAATCGATAGATTACTCGAGGGAGCTCAAAAAACACCTTTAATGACCCGAGAAAAATCAAAGTACCAAAATACGATGGTATTGCTGATCCTAAAGTGCACCTTCAAGCCTTCCATATCACGATGGGAAGGGCCAGACTGAAGGAGAGGGAAAAGGACGCCGGTTACTGCTGTCTGTTCGTCAAAAATCTGATAGGAGCGGCGCTCGAATGGTTCGCACGCCTTAAGCGAAACTCCATCGGATGTTTCCGCCAGCTCACATTGGAATGTCTCAAACAGTATTCTATGTTCATAGATAGAGAAACGTCTGATGTCTATCTCTGGAGTCTATCCCAGAGAGAGGAGGTACCTCTCCGCGAGTTCATAAGCCGATTCAAGCTGGTAATGTCAAGGGTTAGCGGAATAAGCGACAAGGTGGCCATAGACGCACTCAGAAAAATGCTCTGGTACAAGTCGAAATTCAGAAAATGGATAACCCTCGACAAACGGTGAACGATCCAGGACGCCCTTCACAAGGCAACAGACTACATCATAATTGAAGAAGAAATGAAAGTTTTGTCGCAAAAACATAAGCCGACAAAAACGTCCTCGAAAGATGCAAACCAAAGGACCAAAAAGAAAAACTCTCGTAACGACAAATACGTCCATCACGAGGGGGAAGAGCTTCAAGGCGCGCATAACTATGCAATCAACTCAGAACAAGGCAAAACCTCGGGTAATACGTGGAGTCGCAATCCATGATACGACGAAAACACCTTCTTCGAATTCCACCAGACCCAAGGGCACTCAACGACCAATTACAAAGTATTGGGAGCGAGGCTGGCCGCAAAGCTACTAGCCGGAGAGCTCTTCGAAGTAACCAGCATTAAAGATCTCATCCTTGAGACCGATCGTCCTCCAAAGACCGACAAAAATCCACACGCAGAAAATTCTCCTCGGAGAAGTCAAGCGGGGGATAAACGCGGAAGGAGATCGAACGACTAAGGAAACAATAACAATCGTCGCAGAGTGAACATGATCATTGGAGGATCACAGTACTGCAATGACACAATCTCGGCCATCAAGGCTTACCAGCGAAAAGCCGAGTCACGTGAAAATTGGCCTACATGGTCTCCTCCCCGAGATGGTCAAAGCGACTCGATAACTTTCACTGAAAAGGAAGCTAGTGGAATCGATCAACCCCACTGCGATCCGCTCGTCATAGATCTCGTCATACGAGATCTGGAGGTCTCAAGAGTCCTCATCGACGCGGGGAGGACGGTTAATGTTATCTTCTGCGATACTCTCAAGAGGATGAACATCGAACTCGGGGAATTTACCCCAACACCGAAACCATTGACGAGTTTTTCAGGCAAAACGTCAATGACTCTCAGATCGATCCAGCTACCGGTCATGGCCAAGGAAGTTACCAAGATCGTCAACTTCGCGGTGGTCGATCATCCCACCATCTATAACATGATCATGGGAACCCCATTGCTGAACGCCATGAAAGCCGTTTCGTCTACATACCACATGGGCATCAAATTCCCGACCCAGAGCGGGGTCGCAGCCATCTGGGGTTGTCAGAAACAGTCGCGACTTTGCTTTCTCGCAGAGCATAAGTTAAGACAAATCACAACTACCTCGATGGCAACTCGCAAACGCACGAAGCTAACTCAGCCCTCGGCCAAAAACACTTCGAAGAAAGACGAACCGATATCGTCTGCTGAAGCAAACACCTTAGATATCGGAACTCAGTCTGATTCCGAAGTCAACGCTACCACTCAACCGGAAAAGAAAAACCCGGACAAAGATATCAACCCTGCCACAGTCGCGAAGATTAAGGCGGTCAACACAGCACCAACAGTCGAGTGAAAACACTCGCGGCATGAAATAGAACTACGAGATGGCTCGTCGAGAGACGAGTTCAGCTATCCCCCTCTCCAAAAAGGAGGGGGGAGTGGGTACGTATACTCGTATACTCCCACGTTTTAAAACATGCATTATTGTACTCGAGTTTTTAAAACTTTTACTACAAGACACATATTATGAACTCTTACGCTTCAGCTACGCAATAATCTCGACAAACATTAAATTCTTGTCAACAGCCATATTTTGTCCGAATCGAAAAACCATTCAGAACTTAAAACGAACGCATAGTCTTCGAAATAACAGCGAGACGTCGCCAAAGTTAGAATCGAAACTATACGAATAACTGTCCAAACGCGACAATAAAATTTCAACGAATATTTGCATCCTGCTCGTCGACTGGCCCCGACGAACACATCAGCCATCTTAAACAAATGCACCCTGATCATTCTGATCCTCAAATATCCGACACAAGGATAAAAGCGCGCTATATAAAAAATCTGAAATTTTGGTCAAGCACTTACAGTTTGCTTAAAATTTGTATCTGGAGAGATGCTCGATTCATACCATACAAGTCGTATAAGCCGAGAACCTATCGCGGACTTTAAATCGGTACGAATCAGGTTGAAATCGCAACAGAAAAATCGATAGCCGGCTAGTCACCGCATAAACCTTAAAACCGAAAGTAAACCTAGGTCTTGCCCTAAACCCAACACACTGGTCTCTAACATCTCAAGACATGATACCTAAAAAGTGATACGAGATCTTAAAACATGTCTCTCCGTCCATATCTTGACGTTCATGAAAACTTCGTAAAAAATAAATAAACGATTTTTACAAAAATTCACATCTCGAACGAACCGACAGATTGAACGTCTCGTTAGAAGTAAATATGAGATGACAACTCATATATATTTCAGACATACTCAGAATAAAGTACCTCGATAATATTCATCATATATAAAACCGCAGAGTGGTAGGGATTCAAAACCACCAACGGCCAGTCCCGATAAAAACAAAGCGGCCAAACAGGCCCACACAAAGTCTCAACATAAAGGCCACACTCGGCCATAAACACAAGATAAGAGGGAAATCGCTCCCCGACAAATACTAACTTCGATTCTCACAAATCAAAGTTAAAATTCCCGGACAAGGAAGATTCAAATGCATCCGCGGGATAGTTCAATTCCTCGTCGTCACCAGAAACCTCGGTCGCGACCTCCTCCGTATCGAGAGAAACCGGAATGGGATCCCAGAATCGCTGAATCCTCCTATCAATCGGGGGAATAAGCGCCTCAGCATGGGCATGATCATTCATCCCACCTTTCATGGTTCCCATCTCATCCTCGAAAACAAGGTCATCCGTCTGCGTCTTCCAGAGGGTACCAACTGAACCGTGACACTCGCAAAAATTGCCAACCAAGGAATAAGCCTCCTTAAGGTTTCCATACTCGGCTTTGAACTGAGAAGCACGGTTTCTCATCATCTCGACAATCTCTCTCCTACCTCTCCTTTCCGTTTGACGGATAGCCATGGCATGATCCTTCGCAAGTTTCGAATCTCGCTCTAAAATTTCGTTTTGAATACGTGCAAGGTCTTTCTCCGCTTTCTCTGCTTTGAAGCGATAAACCATGGCGTCCCTGTGGCTTGCCTCGAGGGCTAAGCCAAGCATGTTCAGACCCTGCAAAAACAACTAACGTGTTCAAAAAAGAAAGGAAAAGAGCATGATCCTATCCGCAAAGTTCCTAAAGAAGAGAGAAACTAACCCCATTGATTATGCGAGACCCCTCCGCGACTACCTTGGACCTTCCCGTTTCGACCACGGACGGAGGAGGATCAAAAATCGGGGGTAAGCCAGCAAAGAAGTCGTCAAAATCTGGGATAGGCGACTCGCTCGAACCACTTCCATCACCAAAAGCAAAGTTTGGATCCGATCCTGGAAGAATAGAGTCATCCACGGAAAACTATATATCCCCAAGATCAATGCCTTTACCCTTAGAGGACCTCATGTTTGCCTCCTCCGCAGGAACATCACGAGGAGCAAGGTCATCGGGATCAGAATCACTATCCACTTGAACGCCCGTTCCAAGGTTGGGATGCACAAGTCTCAGCGCCGTACGAACTCTCCTTGGCGTGAGAAAAGTCAAGAAGAACAGACCATTCCTAAGGAGATCCTTCACTTCGATCACATCTTCGGGAAATGAAGGAAGCAGGTTGATGAAGGGACTGCCATTCGGCTTGCTCCGGAACAATGGGATGCAATTCTATTCGATAGATGCAGCGTTTATACAGACGAAGAAGAAGAACTTCGACCACGAGTTAAAGTTGGAAATGAGCCCCTTAATCACCGTAATATATGTCTGAGTGACCAACCGGTAGAGGTGCGGCTTCGAGACAAGTTACAGCCTAAAGATCTCTTCAAAATGGTCAGCGGTAAGGGAGAGACCATGCTCATAGCTCAGGATCACGATGCCGGTGAGATGCTGAAAGCTGGTGGGATTCAGCTGGCTTATCGATACCTCGAAACGGTCCAACACACGGACTATGATTTCAGGAATCGGAAACCACAAACGATAGCGCACCAAGAATGATTTGTAGCAAGTAAAGTAACCCTCCGGGGGTTTGTCAGCACTTTCCCCTCGACAAGGAATTCGAAACTCCCACACGTCTGAAATTTGACAGAACGCTCGAACAGTCTTGAGAAATTCACCAGTTCTTTTGCTCAGTGCGCCTCGTTCGACCGGACGCTGGTTCATGACGGGAAACGACTCCTCACTAGGGGGAGTAATCGCACCATATCTCGCTATCCAGTACGCCTCACCATCAGCAGGATCTATCGAGTAGGGTGCGAACTCAGCCTTCGGGACGAGGATTTCATCATGAACCTCTTCGGGCGAAGAACCGCGGGAAGTACCTCTTGTCGAAGCTTTCTTTCTACTAGACATCTTTCAAACTTAAAAAAAACAGGAGGAGAAAGAAGAAGAGGGAAAGATAATTTTCTCTCAAGGAACTTCTTATGAAAATAAGTAAGTGAAAAATAATGGGAGAAGTTATCCTCCTACTTATAGGCATGAAAAATTACTATTTGAATACGAATATTCGGATATAAACTTCGTCCAACACGCCTATCTTGCCTAACTCGCCAAAACCGCACGCTAGAATCTCGTCGCAATCCCCGATTCTAACGGCCTGGGGATAACTGTTGGGGTAAAAAACAGACACGACGAAGTTAACATTCAAATATCCGTAAAAATTACTTTTACGAAAAGTCTTGCGGTGAAATGTTGCGTTAATCTTGTTTCATTCATCGAAACTAAAGAACACGTTCATGAAACGACAAAAAAAGATGAAAACAAAGTTGCCACGTAACGACCGACCCGCGAACAAGCCGGTCGCTACGTAGCGACCGACCTAGCCTCTCGGTTGGTCGCTACGACCGATCCGCAACAAGTCGGTCGCTACGTAGCGACCGATCTGCAACGAGTCCGTCATTACGTAGCGACCGACCAAGCCTCTCGGCCGGTAGCTACGAAGCGACCGACCCGCAACGAGTCGGTCGCTACGTAGCGACCGATCCGCAATCCACTCGTTTGGTAGCTACATAGCAACCGATCCATTGCGGACCCGGTCGCTACGTAGCGACCAAACTGTCTCGGACATCGATCAACGGGTACGAGCCAAATCTGTGCATTATCGTCTGTTCCTCAATGCTAGCTCCCATTTACAGCAGTCATATCATTTCTCACTCCCATCGATCGGAGTTATCATTTAAACTTTACGATAAAAATCGCGGAAAGTTCATTCTTTTCGATAAAAATCGTGATAAACGTTCTGAATCGAAAGACGGCCCAAATAGATCTAAAATGCTATTAGAAACCCACTTACGATTTTTTAAGGAAAAGCTCATAGATACTATGGTGGTTTATACTTAGTCCGCAAGAAAGGTTAAATGTCAAAATTCCTCAGATAAATGTTAAGTTTCCGCGGATAATCATGAAAATCGGGAAAAATGGAATATCTCTATTTTTGAGTTATGACGGCTTAAGGACAGGAAAAAAAAATCTCAAACCGACCTTACAGGGAGTATATAAGGAGTCCTAGGCGAGAGGCAGAAAGTGAGAACTTTTTCAGAGCAAACTTAGCGCTTAGAGCAATTTTAGGCAATTTTCCGTTTTTGTTATTCGAGCTGCGACTCAATTAGGTCTTGCAGTCTTAGGGTTTTAGAACTAGGAATCTCGCCGACAGCTCTCGTATCTCAGGCTCTTACCTTGTTGTAACGCTCAAACGCGGATTAGGAATAAGATCTATTTTGCTCTCTTTTTGATTTCTTATTTTTCTCGTCATTATTTTGTGGTCTGATTGCTTGGCGTGTGGTTTAGCAGATATCTGGGACCTCTGTGAAATTAGGGTTTTCCTAACTTTCCTAATTTAAACGGAATTCAACAGTGTGAATTTTGGTTCTCACAGTTTGGCGCTAGAAGGAGGGGGGGGGTACGGATCAATCTAACTCTCAGCCACAACACGCTCGACCAGACATGAAAACTGACAGCACGAACATCATGCAGACTCCTTTCAACAGAGGAAGCAACGACGATCAAAACACTCCAGTAGCAGCCGTGTCTGCGGCCAACGCAACAGCTAACGCCACGACGTTCGAGGAGTTCAAAAAGATGTTCTCTGCCTACGAAAAGAGGTTAGAAGAACAGGAAAAGCTCGTGGGCAACTTGACGAAACAGGTCGAACCCTTAACGGCAAGAACCCGTGCAAACCTCCCTCGCGGATCTACGAAAATTCGCGGAAGAAAACTCGACTTCGCAACCCCACTCGACAGGCCTGGAACATCGCGGGAACGTCCTTTGGGTCAAGATCCCAGCGAAACATCCCCTGCTGAGAAACATAACTCTAAAAACCCTCTATCCCCCGCAAAGGACACAGAGGTCGATGATGTCAACTAAAGGAGTACACATGCAAATCACAAAACATACCACAAACAAAACTATTATAGATCATTCCTCTACAAAGACAAGCTTAGACTCCACTTGATATGGAAAAATACACCGTCAGAAGACTTCCTTGAAGTCGTCTGGAAGACTTCTTTGAAGTTCTCTGGAAGACTTCCTGGAAGTCGTCTGGAAGACTTCTTTGAAGTCCTCTGGAAGACTTCTTTGAAGTCCTCTGGAAGACTTCCTGGAAGTCTTCTAGCGCATTATATTTTAGAAGACTTCCGAGAAGACTTCCCATAGGTCTTCCAATCTCTGATCCAGATCTGAAAAACATGTATATCAAACCCAGATCTGAAAAACCTGCATATCATATCAAAAAACGTTCAAATTGCTCAAAAACAGAGAAAATAAGTGGAAAATTAGATAGATATACTTTTATAGAACACACAAAGTACATATCCAAGTGGAAGATGAGAACCATCTGATTAAAAATCTACAAAAAAAAGATAGATTAGTGTGAAAGACATGAGACAAAAATGAAAAATCATATAAAGTTTAGTGTTTTCAAGTCAAAAAGAGTAGAGTGGGTTTGGAGAGTTTTAGTTTGGGAAAAATGTATGAACTTTATGCAACATGAGGTTACCAAATGAAGAAAAATCAGACATAAAAACTTACCAAAACACTCAGATCTATTATGAAAGGGAGACATGGGAGAAGAGTCCGTCAGAAGACTTCCTGGTCGTCTGAAAACTTCCTGGTGGTCTGAAAATCTTCTAGCCGAGAAGTCTTCCAGATCTGAAAAACCTGCATATCCAAATCCAGATCTGAAAAACATGCATCTCCAAAAACGTTCAAATGACTTTAAAACAGAGAAAATGAGTGGAAAATTAGATAGATCTACATTTATTGAACACACAAAAATACATATCTAAAATTAATAAATCTACCTTTAAATGAGTGGAAGATGAGAACCATGTGATGAAAAACCTGCAAAACAAGATAAACTAGTGAGAAAGACATGAGACAAAAACAAGAAAGTTTGGTGTTTATAAGTTCAAAGAGATAAGAGAGAGGTTGGAGAGATACCATTTTTGTTGCAGCCATTTGAGAGGAGAAGAGAGAATGTGTAAATTTTTCTTTATATATGGAGACAAAAATTCCAATAAAGTTAAATACTTTCTATCAGAAGACTTACTAGACGACTTACTTGTAAGTCGCCTAGAAGACTTCAATATTTTTAGCGGTAAACTAAAATCTTTTTAGCGGGAGTTAGAAGACTTTCAGAGAAGTCTTCTAATCGCCAGACGACTTACATGTTAGTCGTCTAGACCCTAAGCATAACCCCTAATCTAAATTAACTAACTAAACACTTCATAAAATCAAATTAAACTTAAAAGTGTTTGCTATACACAGAAATAATCACATGTAGGTAAAAATTTAATTTTTTTAAATAACATTTAAACTTTCCAAAATCTAACCCTAAGAATACATACAATACTGCAACATATGTTGTCAAACCCTAGACCAAAGAATATCATGATTCACTACTTTCACTCATCTATGTTGAAAATAATTTAATTTTATTATATCTTAATTTATATCACTTAAAACTGTTTATAATTACGTGATTTTGATTTTTCGCTTATCAAAATATTTTTTACAAAATTTATAAATGATTTTTAAGATCAACTATACCAGACGACTTCTGTGGACGTCGTCCAGAAGACTTAACAAAATCTCAAACGACTCAGAAGAGTTAGTGGGGCTATATTCTTAAAATTGAGTTCTTTTTTTTTTGTTTGGTCACAAGGGGTTGACTGTAATTTCACAAGGCTTTTGGGTTACTTTTGCATTTGATTCAAGTTTGGGTATATTTTTGCAATCAAAATCAAGTTTTGAATCATGTTTGGTAAATTTCTCTTTTTAGTTTGTAAAATATAAATATATTATATGTTTTCCTTAGTTACACTATTCATTACATATGTCATCATTCATATTTTTTTGAACTACTTATTTTAAACGAACTGCAGTTATCCCGCAGTGCGCGTTTCTCTTATGCAAATCACAGTTAAACTGCACCGTAATATTTAATCTGCTTGTCCTGCACCGCTATAGATCGTTGTTACCATTCAGAGCCTGAGCTACCGTGGTGGATGATCATGTTGGGATATTTTCATTTTAAATATGGAAAGAAATACCAAAATAATCTATAAAAAAAAATCAAATTATGGCAAAATAATATCAGCTTCCATGTAACGTACTAATGCGGATACTTTACCTGTTATGCGGTTTCAGTTTCAAACCCTTCATTAAGAAGATGACGGAAGGATCCGATAAACTACAATGTTTTTTTTTTTTTTTTTTTTTTTTTTTTTTTTTGTAACTGAACTACAATGTTATGACACAAGTAACATTGTTAACTTCTACGCTTTTTCTTTTTGGCAATTCCTGTGTTTTATTTTAATGCTCTCTGCTCAGGGAAATTTTGTTTTTCATACGTTTTGATAGTTGACTTATTTTCTAGGTTCAAATTTCAGTTATGTATTCGGTTGTAATCGGATCAGTTACAAATATTATTACTTACTGGCCAAAAGTTTTGATTCCTCGTTTAGATCTTAGAAACGCCTCAACGCTAGATCCGAGTTTGAATCCAGATGTCTGCACATGCACTTTAATTTGTAACTAAATAAACTAAAGAAAATGATACTATGAAATAGTACTCTCGTTGATACGATCGATTCTCTCATTACATGGGTCGAATACACGCAGAAGTCTTTTTCCCAAGGAACAATTGTTTGTTCTACTTATTTATTATACCCATGCATATCTCATATTGCTCAACCATTCAGCTACAATTCCAAATTTTATTTTTCGTATTTGTATTTGTTCTAGATATAAGCCTACAAAACAAGATTCGCCTTAAGAGATATAATAAGATTCGCACAATTATAAGAAAAGACTTTACAAAGGAGATTCGCTTTCAACTCTGTGTGTTATTCTCTCTTGCTATATCACTTTTACCCGTATAGTTCATGTCTAATTCGATGAGCCGCCCAATGCATCATCATCCAAGTACTACTGCATAAGCTTTAATACGCTCAAAGATCTGTGCGATAAATTAAATGGGGTTTCTGGTGAGAAGTATGATAGCACTGAATTCGAGTTACATTAAGCTTCAGTAACCAAGATGTTGTTGGCCGACTAAAGAAATAATTCCTTTTGTTTCAATTATAAAAAATGTTTTGAAGCTGGCCACATGTTTGATTCTTTTGTAATTGGCTTGATCAGTTTCGTATAACATAAATGAAAAAACATGCTGGTCTATGAACGAAAATGCTACTTATCTATCTGCCTAGGACAAATGTTAGCTTTGCTTTTTTGAATATGCATGGATGATGGATTAAAGATGATCCTCAATAGAGTTGCCTGTAAAAGCTTATTTTGGGGAACAGCTGTTGGAAATGTTTGTGGAAGTCGCTTCTAGTCATCTCTCTCAACATTTGCCTAACAAATCTTAATAGAGGAGCGATTGCAACATGAACTTTGTTAAAGATCTCCTACAACATTGATGTAGAAGGCCTGGGTCTACATAAGGTTCACTTCAATTTTGCCAGACCTGGCCAATCAGTTGATGTTATTAGTAACTGTTTTGATCTTCGATATAACTTGAGACCAATTAAACTTTTTTTTCCAGAGGAAATAGAATTGCTCAGGTTCTTGGTGAGATTAGAAGCAAACTTAAATCCTCTTTGGACAGAGTATCCATAATTTTAATGTAAGCTTACGTGGAACTTCTAAAACCTAGTGGTGTTTTCTATCAAGGGAACAATGCTTTCGGTTCATATACTTGAAGATGCGGTCGTTCTAATGGTTTTAAAGAGGAATACAATGCGATACAAACATTATAAACATTGACTAGATCTCCCCTCAGGTTCTTGAGAATTTTGTTTTAAAAATCTACAAGTCGACGAATACAAATGAACATGTTTAAATAGCACCAATGTTTTTGAGACCAAGGACAACTCCGACGCCGATGATGTGACCAACGGTACCACAAGCCAAAGTGTCGGCGAGAGTGAACCCGGCTGGGTCACCCGTTTGTAGACCAGAGTCACGTGCCTCTAGCTTAAGTCCAGCTGTCGCCTTCCTATTGGCTGATGGTGCTAGTCCGAATCTCCCAGCGAACAGCATCAGAGTCGTCGACGTTACCATTATCTAATTAGAGAGTATAATCTATTATTGCTTATACTTAAATAACGTTTGTTTCATATTTGTTTTAGTTACCAGATTTGTCGATGAACCAATGAAGTCACATTTTGCACCCAAAGCTCCATTTCCCTTGCGTCTCATGGGCACAACAGTTGCCTGATAGCATTTTAAAAATATAACATTAACTAAAACTTGGGAATTTTAAACTAAAATTATCGTTGTAATGTAATAACAACTTCATACTATATTACAAAGTCTCTTGTCAAATATGATCAATTAAACACATAAAAATCAAGGACAAAATTGAACCCCTAAAATTTCTATATATTTTTAATGTTTGTAAGTTTCGTAAGTGTATAGAAAAAGATCAAATCACATTTCAAAAGACAAGAAAAATATAAATTACAAACCAGGCCTTGAGCTGCAGAGATCTTGCTGGCTCGAAGACCATTGAACTGAGGCAGTGTATTCATCAGAGTGCTTGCCATTTTCTTCGAGTCTTACGTGAAAGATAAACTTTTAATTTCCAGTGCAATCTGTTTCTGATTTGATTTTCGCAGCTCTTTCTTCTTTTTTGTATTTAAAATTTAGCCAAGGATCATCTTGTGGCTTTGGCTATCACAGAAATGGATTCGGTTTTGGCTACTCTTTGCCGACGCGTCGAGTAGCTATTGGCGCAGCATCTTAACTCTGGATAAGGCTGATGTGTCTTGTCACACCGCAGATTTTGTTTCTGAACCTTTTCTTGTTTAGGCTTCATTTGTGGCCCATTTAATACTTTTTGGGTATTTGTTGGGCTTCCCACTTGAGTCCCATTGGTACGTCATTTTTAAAGGATATAATAGACCTTCACAGTTTGCTTGGACAAAGAGCGGCAGCAACTGATTCAAGGATCAACAAAACTAACCGAGAGAACAGAACCAAAAC
This sequence comes from Brassica oleracea var. oleracea, assembly GCF_000695525.1. Lineage (NCBI taxonomy): Eukaryota > Viridiplantae > Streptophyta > Magnoliopsida > Brassicales > Brassicaceae > Brassica > Brassica oleracea. The sequence continues at coordinate 52,922,725 of NC_027750.1, read as the reverse complement.
AGAACAACTGTGGTTAGAACTCATGTGTTCTGATATTGCTTTTTTTTTTTTTTTTTTTTTCATTTACTCTTAAAAAAAAAACTAAAAAATAAACAAATTTTTTTTTTTTTTTTTTTTTTTTTGTAACACATGTTCTGATATTGCTTAAGAGATGTTTCTTCATTCTTTTTCTGTTTCTTAAGTTTTTTCAGTGTTGAAATGCAAAGACATATGGTTTTGAGTAAAAAAAAAAAAGTTGCATTTTTCTTGGATCCTCGTCCTCGTTACAGGCATCAAACACATGAAAACATTTAACATATTGACGAACACTGATAAGTTGATAATTAATAGGGTAGCTTACATGGTTACGAGTTACAACAACCAAACACAACACATACAAACGAATCCTAAACAAACCCTAGAGTCACACACAATAATAAAAAAGCTTCTAGAAAAAAAAAAAAAAAAACAAAACAAAACAAATTTGTGGGACAGGATCCAAATCTTAAGCGGCTGATATTGCAGCATAGTCTTGGTAACGAGACATAGCGCCTTTAAACTGGTGATCATCTCCTTTGTGAGTGCTCAAGCTATGCGGAATGTACGCTCTGAAAACCTCCTCGAGGTCCGGTCTCTGCTTCAGCTCACGGCAAGCCACCTCTAGAGCCGTATGTTCGAACCCTTTGTAGAATTTCTGACGGCACACGTAACCGAAGATGAGAGAGATGAATATGAGAGGAACCAAGAGAATCGTCCAAACGAATAGCTTGATTCCCAAGTAACCAAACATAACCAGTTGAAACAGAAACAACGCCGCTAGAATGCGGGTGTGGATATGCGGCCACATCCTCCCGTAGCTCTCGTACGATGGAACATACACTTTCAGCGCCTGTCATAAACCGTTAAAAGCCAGATCAAGATCAAGATCCTTAAACCTAAGAATCATAACTACGGAGAGAGAGTCTGACCTGGTTCCTCAGGATGAGCCAACCTAAACCAAAGTAGATAACACCGAAGACGAGGATTAGAGGAGCGATTACGGAGTAGCAGAAGGTGATAGTGAGGATGAGCATGTCGCTGGGAACCCTAGTTGCGTAGCTCAAGTCTCCTGGATACCAAGCTTCTTTGACCTCTGCTTCAGTTTTGCATAGATACTTCTTTTTCAAATGGAATATTATCAACGGTATGATCCTAGAAAGCTCAAGACCATAACCAACAAAGAACCTGAAAGTTACAAAGAAGAGTTAGAGAAACAAAATGTTTATATAAGTCAAGAGAAAGGAAGGAAGGGAAACTCACTTGAGCGCCACGTATGTCAAGAAGAAAGTAGCGTTCTTAGGGAGACTAGTAGCCAAAACGGTGATAATAGAGTTTGGTTTCTTCTCAAGAGCCTTCAAGTTATCAAACAAAGACCCTGCAAGTGTCACACCGATGAAGACATTCAACACCGAGAAGTAAAAGTACTTTCCCGAGGCAGCTCTAATAGCATGGCTCTGCGAAGGAATCCCCTCAGACTTGGATAAGAACATGAGGAACTTAGGAAGCATAGCCAAGAAGACGATGAGCGCAATCTGAGGAAGGTAAGACTGCAAGATGGTTCTTATAAAAGCAATCTCCACGATCGGTTTAATGAACGGAAGAGCCTTCTGGAGATTCCCAAGAGTGGTGATCGCAGATACAAACGCTATAGGGATCATGTAGAACAATATGGTTATCGCGACGAGGAAGTAGATCAAGTACTGTCTGACTATTCTACTGAAGAACTTGATCTTGAGATTCTCCCAGATGAGCTGGCGAGGCTCGGGAGCTTCGGTCACCGTCCATTTATCAACCATCTGGCAGTGTAGTGACTGAGCGGCTAAAGCGGCAGTGACTCGGTCCGTGAAGAACACAACCGCTGCGGTTTGCTGCTTCTCGGCGAGAACCTTTCTCTGCTCTGCTTCTAGTTTGGTTACCGACTCGTTGATCAGCTTTGTGTAATAGTCAATGCTGTCTACTCGCTCTCCGACTAGCCCGAGCAAGCCGGTTTTGTTCGTTGGCCGGTTACTGGTGGCTGCGAAGACAGCTTCTGCGCGCGCGAGCTTCTTCTTGTAGCCTTCCAAGTCTTCCCATATCTTATTAATCTACAAAACATGAGCCCAATGTTTTAAAAAACCGAACTAGAAGCTGAACCGGATAACTGTTTGGGTCACGGTTCAATATAACCGGGTTAAACCTGGTTCAATATATTTTTAATATATAAATTTAACAGTAGTATTAGTAAATATGATACATAACTAACATAATCAATACCAAATATAAAACATAATAAATACTCATTCCGTTCCCGAAAGTAGGATTTTCTAGATTTATTTTTTGTTCCAAAATGTTAGATTTTCTAAAAGTTTAAGGTACTTTTAGTAGTTAATGTTGAAAAGTTGTATACTTTTAAGAAACATTAATTGAAAATATTTGAATTGGTTAAATACTATTAGTTGATATTTATTAGAAAATGTATAGTAAAATTAATAATAAATTTCATTGTAAACATTTATTAATTCTTAATATGCGTGAATACTCTATAAAATTCTTTTTTCGGAAACAAAAGGAGTATAAATTAGGTTTTTTTGTTTATATGGTTGGTTTATGGATTTTTGATATTTTTAACGGTTTTTATTGAGTTCAATAACTTTGAAATTCAATCCGGCTATGTGAGTGGGGGTTATGTGAGTGGTTCATGGTCGACCAAATAATTAGATCCAAAGTCGAACCTGGTTCAACCATTGGGTCCGGTTTAAAAATGACTGCATGAGCCAACGGGTAAGAAAGATTGAGAGGGCAGAACAAAGCAGGTAGATAGATAGACTACCTTGCTGTTTTCTGTTACGACAAGGGATCTGTAGAACGTCTCCGGGTAGATTTCTCTGAAGTAAGAGTCGACGAACTCTTTCTGCGTCTCTCCGTTAGGTGGGGAAGGTATGTCCCTAACGAGAATGGCGTATTGCTCTGGTAATACTTCTTCGCTAGACATCAGAGCTTCAGCTCTCAATGCAGCGACGTGCTTGTAGGCTTTCCATAGCATGAAATATGTGACTAGAGATACCCAGTAAACCGCTCCTAGGAACGCCCACAGCCTTGAACTCTTTTTCTGTTAAACATAAAGGATAACATTTTGTTCAGTAATAATAAAAGAAATCAATGAATGTATTGTGTTTTGTGTGTTTACTACTTACAGTGATGTTAGCCATTGAGAGGTTATCAAGTTGGCTAAAGGTTCCGTTGCTAGTGGTGTCAGTGGCGCTCCTAGAGTTCTTTAAGCTGTTGTCAGTAGCGGATATAGGGAGTAGAGTCGGTAAGAGAAGAAGAGCCGACAAAGCAAATATCCCAAGAACTGTTTCAAAAAAAAAAGCCAACCCATCAGGAACACTCATGTCAATCTTATTTAGAGCGACGATTAAGACACTGAAGAAGAACACATTCAGAACAAAGAAACTTGTGTCTTCACCAGGATCTCACTCAGGCTATATATATAGATATATAAACTTGTGTCTACTGGGTTCTAATTTCAATCCCAAATGTCTACAAGTAAAGGATCTTTTAAAGACCAAAACTCAAAAGGTACTTTATTTTAAGCAGATATGGACAAAGTAAAACAGAGCCAACAATATACAAACAAAAATCAAACTTTTTTTTCCCCCAATTGTCTCCAAAGATGGAAACTTTATAAGGTAAAATTAGAAACCCAGATCAGAAGAGGCGAACCAGTGCTCAAGAAGACGAAGTAGACGGCAGTATCGACGCCGGACAGCTTGACGACGTCTTGTTCGGTGGAAGTGAAAGCTTCGCGGATCCAAGCAAATGGGTTTCGGGTCAAGGAGCTGCCTTCCCATGGATCCATTCCTTTCAGGATCCGGTTCGGGTAATAAACAGAAACGTTTCCGGGTCTACGAGAGAGCCAGGTGAAGAGGAGCATGAGCACGACGAAGATGACTGCTGACGTCCCTAAGGACACTAGAAACGATTCAAACTCCATCTACCAATCTCTGGGTCCAGATTTGAAGTCACCGCTTTTATAAAAGGAAAGTAACCGTTTATAGTTGCAGGTGAGAGGAAAGGTTTCTTTTTTTTTTCTTTCTTTCTACTTTTGTTGAATTCACAGGAACAGAGGAGAAGAAATTAAAATATCATAAGAAAATTGAAAGAGAGTATTGATTGTTTTGGATTGGATTCGCTTGTCCTGTTGTGGAGTTGGCTTTGTGTGTTGTGTTGATGGAGAGAATTGATTAAATGGTGAGAGAGGGAGAGAGAGGTGTGAGAAGAGAGTAGAGAGCGTGTTTAAGTGAGAAGGCCGACAGGTGTTGACGAAAGAGACACCATTGGACAAGGATGTGTTAACCCTACTTCAGCGACCTCTCTTTTCTTCTTTTTTTTCTTCTGTTTCGAATATATTTTTATATTCTTATTTTTGTCAATATAATACTATACTCTCTCTCTCTGACAGTACATATGTTATTCTTTAGTACTTTTTTTCTAAAAAATAGTTTTAAAAATTTTTAAAAATCATTCACCCAATTAAAAAAATGACTACAACATCTAATTGGTTACACAGTTTTCAATTAATTTAAAAATAACATAAAAATATCAAAACATCATCTATTTTGAAACAACAAAAATTTTCTAAAACATCATCTATTATGAAACGGAGCGAGTATATATTATATAAAACTTATTTGTCAAATAACCAAAAAGAAAAAAGAAGGTTATTTAGCAAATACTCAAATTTGAAGTTAAAAACTGAAATGGTTAAATCATTTGTCAACTAGAACATCCTTTCAAAGATTCGTTAATTAGAGTTTACCAGTTGGATTTTCTTAATATATGTATGTATATTGTAATTAGTACTTGAAGTTTTAAGTTTTAACTGTTATTAGTGATTTGAGCCAGCACTGTGTTTATAATTAGTTGAAACATCAGTCAAGTCATTATCGAGTAAAAGCTTGGAAAAAAAATTGAATTGTTAGGGTAATTGTGTACTAAAGGAGCAAGAGCTAAAGTCGCAGATAAGAAAAAAAATTGGCTAAATATAAAATAATTGTCTGGAATTCACATGTGGCCGCAAAACTAAAATTAGTAAATGACAGTTTTTTAGGAATTACTTGGCAGAAAATTATGAAAGACTCAATGAAGTCGGACATGGTTAACTTGGTCAATACTTTATATATTAAAAGAGAAACATTGTAATTAAAGCGTTCACACCAATATTGACATGTGTCATTTAGAGGGACACTCTCACATATTTGTTTCTTTATTTTTCATCTTTTGGAGCATTTTAACGTTTTTTTTTTGTGACCTTTTTAACGAACTTTTGATTATAAACTAGTCTGAAGATCGAAACACTTTCTAAACAGTTTGTAATCTTCTTCACATCTTCAAGGTTTCAACATATCTCATGAGACATCAGGGTTATGACAGTTTTTATAGACAAAAAGGATTATAAATTGCAAACTGAGATGAAAAGAATTGTGTTTTAAGACAAAATAGAGAAATCCAACACATATGTTAGTTTACTGAACATAGAAGTCTTCTCTTCCTTCTTCGCATGGTCTATACGACGATCCATCTAGGTTATTCTCGGCGAGGTTCTTGAGAAGGGGACTTTAGTCGTGGACAAGCGTCACGCAAACTGAGATGAAAAGAACTATATTTCTCGACCGAACCTGTGAGAAATCCAACGCATCTGTTAGTCCATTGTTGAAGTCTTGAAGAGGAGAAGAGAACTTGTAAGTTTATGTTCATTAGATCGGCTTTGTGAGGCGACTTCTTTGGCATCTTTGTGCGTAGCTGTTGATTATAATTGTCAAAAAGAGAACTCTTCTCCCATTATTTCGTCAAGCTTAGAATTATCTTATTACAGACTACTGCAGCTCACGAACTCTTCTCCCCTTTCTTTCGTCAAGCTCACGAACACAAATGATAACATTTTTACATTGCCAATGATAATAATTTTATGTTTGAATAGCTGGCCAGCACACTCTTACCTACCATATGTTCTTTTAAGCATACTGTTTATTCTTTATTATCACGTACAAATTAATGGAAGCGGTGCATGCGAAGGCAAAAAGGGTCAAAGTCTTATGAGATCATGGAGATTCTGCTACAGAGTTGATAATGGGTACGAAATTTATAGGATAAACACACAGCTTTCAAGCTAAACTAGAAGAGTCTCTTTTTTTCTTATATTGTGCAGTTTGTTGTAGATGAACAGCTAAGAGAGACACGTAAAAACCAAAAAAAAAAGTTATATTCATACACGACTGTTATTAGTTCCAAGTTGGAACTTCTGATTGTGGGTTTACCGAATCGAACCGGTCGGTTCCGAGTTGGAACGTCTATTGAAATCAACGAAGATAAACCACGCTTCAGTTCGGTTATTTCAAGTTTACTATATGACGACTGCCTATTTTGATAATATGCGTGATTGAGTTAATTATGACTAGGGCATTTGCATATATTTCAAAAACTTAGTTTATTGCAAGAGATTTAAATTGTATTATCAGTTTTATCTTTATGCGTCTTAATAAAATTGAGCTTTTTATTTATAAGACTTCTTCTACAATATTCTTCATCGTTAACCTCCAGCACTTTTGTGAATTCTCCAAACCAAAATAAATAAGACTTTCGAATGGTTCTTATATTTCAACAGAGTAAAATACACTAAAATCCAACATACAATCAAACCAATGTCCACATGTAACAGACTTTATGTCTTTTTATCTTATAAATACCAAAAATAATAATATCATCCCGCGCAAGGCGCGGGTTATCACCTAGTTAGCTTTGAATGGCACGCTTACAGTTTTATCATACAGAAAATGAGTGGAGAAGCTCATTAGCTAAAATAGCAAGTTTAAAGTAAGTATGGAAAAATATTTTCAGAATGGTACAATGCAGGAGAGAACTTGTTTTTTTTGTCTACATAATGTTGGAGAGATCCAAAATACAAAAGTGCGATGGTCAATGCATATTTTCAGTTGTTTTTATATAATATTATTGGTTTTTTCTAAGTGAAATCGTTGAATTTATAAATTGTAGGCTAGCATTTATTTTTAAACACTATTACTCAATAAATATAAAGTGATTAGAAGGCTACTTTCACTAGAAACAGAGGAACATCATCAATCAAAGCTTAAACAAAAAGGTGACTAAGCCAAGATGGAGAACCAACAGCAATATAAGATTGAAAAAGTTTCTTCTTAATCGTACTTCTAGCTATAAGTTTTGCACCAATGATATGTTGATGAGAATGAAATTGAACTTTCCAGTCCACGATATCTTGCAGTCAGCTAACAAATGGGAGGAGTAGAACTTCAGGGAAGGCCAAGCTGATGGTTTGGAGATTGCACCAATAAGATCATGGTCATTACTAGCAAATATGATAGCATTAAAATGGAGATTCTTCATGCTCTCTAAAGCCCAACTCCAGCTTTCAAAAGATGCTTCAATCTTGCTATTGATTCCAACAAAAGATCTCCTACCATTCATAACAACTTTTCCATCATTATTTCTGAGAATCCAAGAGGCTCCACTCTGAAAATTATCTTTGTCCCAAGCAGAGGCTATATCACATTTTAGCCAAGATTTTGGAGGAGGTTTCCAACCAAAGATTATTTTTTTTTTCTTGAAAGGTCAATGGCTTTTGCTTGAAGATCAGTATTCTTGATGAAGAACCAATGATCCACTTCTTCAAAAATAGCCTTAGTAAACGAGGATCCTAAGGGAATCTTTCCTTCAAATAGAAATGAATTTTGGTTCTTCCAAATTGATCATATGATCCAAGGGCCACTTCTTCTAATGTGTTCAGGGATGAGGAGATTGTTCCTTGTCATTAAAACATAGAACATGTTGGAATAAACTGAGGAAGAATCAAAGCCACCTGGTGGATGTGGGAAACAACTGTTTGCCTAAGTTTGTCTCGCAACGGTGCAAGAGAATATGACATGATTTAAGGATTCACCCTCCAAACCACATATTTGACATCGAGTATCAATCTTCATACCACGATCCGTAAGATTGTCCGCAACTGGCAAGGCTCCACTGATAACTTTCCAAAGAAATATTTTAATTTTTGGAGCAGTATTAAGAGACCATATACAATCCTTAATACCATTTACGGAAGGTAACATACTTCCTGTTACGAAAGCATCTTTATTGGCTTCTTTTTCAGCAAGCCAATAACCTGATCTTACCATATACTGCCCTGAGCGAGTGTGGTTCCAAATGAAGAAGTCTGGAGAAGAGATAGCATGCTTGATTTTGAGTATGATCTCTATGTCTTGAGGGTAAAAAAGATCATTTCACAGGCTGAAGTTCCAGTGATGAGAATTATCCAAGAGAAGGTCACGTACTCGAAGGTTTAAATCAATAAGAGAGTTCTTCGTAAGTGGAATACGCATCCTATCACCATCCACTAACCAAGGGGACGACCAAACAGAAAGAGATTTGCCATCTCCAACCATGTGTCTGAGGCCTTTAACTAAAAGATCTCTGCCAAATAAGATACTTCTCCAAGCAAAAGAAGGTCTAGATCCTAAAGGAGCAGTTAAGAAATCCTTCTCTGAGAAAAATCTACTTTTTAAAAATCTGCTGAGAAGCGAAGAATGAGCTGAAAGGATCCTCCAAGCTTGCTTCGCCAGAAGAGCTTGATTAAAAAAATTTATATCTTTAAAACCCATACTTCCACGATCTTTAGGAACACAGAGCTTATCCCAACTAAGCCAGTGTATTTTTCCTTTATCTTCATGAGAACACCACCAAAAAGTAGCCATGGCTGATGTTAAGTTCTTACAAGTTGTCTTTGGAAGTCTGAAACAACTCATAGCATGAATTGGCATTGCAAGAGCTACAAACTTCAAAATAATTTTCTTCCCTGCTTGAGAAAGAAATTTACTATATCAACCAGACATTCCACCCTTCAACTTGTCTTGAATATAGTTAAGAAGCTCAACCTTGGAACCACTAAAACATTCAGGAAGGCCCAAATAAGTTTCAGCTCCACCTTCTGAGAAAATTCCTAATGTAGTTTGAATCTGCTCTTTCAAACTCGGCTAAATATTCTTCCCAAACGTGAGAGAAGATTTTGCAAGATTTATTACCTGACATGTGGCTTCTTCGTACTTGTTGAATATCTCTTGAAAGACTAGGCATTGAGACAACTCTGCTTTGAAGAGAAACAGACTATCGTCCGCAAAAAACAAGTGATGAATCGCTGGTCCATCAATGGAGAATTGAATACCTTTCAAAGATCCATTATCTGAGGCTTGATTAAGCAAGTGAGTAAGACCTTCAGTGCAGAGGACAAACAAAAACGGAGAGATTAGATCTCCTTGTCTCATACCATATTCTGGAGAGATGAAGCCAAATGATTGGTCGTTGAGAAGGATCGAATACCTAACAGTAGTGGCACAAGCCATTATCCAGGATATCCATTTGCCATCAAAACCAAGAGAAAATAATAGAGCTTCCAAATAGTTCCATTCAACTCTATCAGAAGCCTTGGACATATTTGTCTTGGCTACCATGAAGTTTTTGGATATAAAATCATGAGTACAAAGACTATGAATCGCTTCATGCGCCATTATAATGTTATAAGATATGAGTCTGTCTGATACAAACGCTGATTGAGTTAGAGAGACTATGTCAGAAAGGCAAACCTTGAGTCTAAAATCGAGGATCTTGGATATTGTCTTGTACATAACCGAATAGAGACTAATAGGATGAAGATCAGACATTAGTGTAGCGTTGGTCTTCTTAGGTATAAGACAAATCTGAGTATAGTTCCATTCAGAAGGCATGATACCAGTTTCAAAAAAAGAGAGAATTTCCTTTGTAAGTTGATCACCTACAATTTTCCAATATGATTGAAAGAAAAAAACTGACATCCCATCCACTCCAGGGGCACTATCCGGTTTTATTGAAAAAACAGCTTAAGGTAATGGTTCATTCTTCCAGAGACTCTTGGTGGAAGATCTGTCAAGAGGAACCTATAATCTTCAGAGTTTGAAGATTTAAAAAGGTCTTTAAAATATTGGATGGCTACTTGACCTTTAGAAGCTTCAGATCTTTGAGCATTACCCTCTTTGTCAATAAGTTTGACAATCTCATTCTTTGATCTTGATATCTTAACTGCCGCATGGGAAAATTTAGTATTTCCATCACCAAAGATAATCCAATCATCTTTACTTTTTTTGTTCTAAAAATTTTCCTCATCTCTATATGCCATCAGAAGATCTTTCTTGAGACAAGCCAGTCTAAGAGTTGAGGGATTAAAGGAGGATTGTTCTTGTTCAAGTTCTTCTTGAAGCTTAATGATCCTAACTTGAGAATTTTCTGAATTATCTTTTTTCCATCGACTGAGAGCTTTCCTACATTGACGTAGCCGAGAATAAACAAAAGAAGAGAGTAATTTTATCACCACCAGCCGATGATCCGATCCTCTCTTAGCTAGAAAGGCTTGGTTTGATGCAGGGAATTGGTTAAACCATTCTTTGTTACCAAAAGCTCTGTCGAGTTTACTTTGAATCCAAAGATTTCCTCTTTTACCACCCCATGTAAGACTGTTTCCAGAGCTAGGAAGTTCAGTCATACCACAAGAATCAATCATAGTTGCAAAAGGTATAAAAGAGTTATCGCTTCTTCTAGGTCCACCAGTCTTCTCTGAATTATTTAAAATTTCGTTGAAGTCTCCAAAAATACACCAACTACTCTTGCGATTGACTCCAAATCTTGTTAGGCGTTCCCAAACAATATGGCGAAGACTGATAATAGGGTTACCGTAAACACATAACAAATAGAACTGCTTATCTTCATATAATATTTGTACATCCAAAATGTTCTTGTCTGCATACAATATATGAACATCTACATTGTTTTTCCAAAAAAGGTGAGACCACCAACAGTATTTACAAGGTCTACAGTGTATAACCGATCATATCCAAGCCATACTTGAATATCAACTAGAGTATTCCGAGCATTCATCATTTCCACTAAAAAAAGATCTCAGGGAAGTACGTACGTCTCAATTTTGTGAGCCTTTGAACTGTCAGATCTTGAGGACATCCCACTCCCCGACAGTTCCAACTGATGATAGACATATTACGCGTTGGACGGTCCCTCATATGGGTCCATCAATGATGCATTGCTCCTAGCAGCCATGGATGCACCCGCCAAATCATCTACCGCTTTCCTTTTCTTCCGCATACCTCCTTCAGGTCGAGCTTGAGTATCAAAGTCTCTAGAGTTCCTTGAGAGTTCTTCAGAGTTTTGATTATCTTCATGTATCTTCCTGGAGTTCTTTTACTCTTAGGCTTAGCAGCCGTAGCTTGAGAAGAGAAGATCAGAGGAGAGCTTGATTGTTGCGCCGGAGAGGATTGTGGGATTTGCAGGGTTAGACTACAAACACACATTTGTAGTGGGATTGATCAAAGAATGTCTCGCTGATATTGCTGACGCCATTAGCTTAGGTTGAGAGCTAGAGGGAAGAGTTTGAGATACCATATCAGCTTTATCATATCCATTGACTAAACTTTTTCCTTTGTTCAGATCTTTAGTGAAGCTCGGAGATGGAATGAGCTGGAGGACAGACTTCTGAGTGATGGGGTTCTGTTCTGCTTCTCTAACAGAGGAGATAATCCTCTGTTCACGAACATATATGTCTTCTCTGCTTGAGGCCAGTAGATATCCACGCATTTCATCTAAATCTCAGGAGCAATACGAGGCCTACCAGAGAGGGGATTGATTCCAACTTGATCCTCTTTTAGAATACCAAACAGGGGATCATTCTCAGATAGAACCTTAGGAGTTTGAGAGGACTGAGATATGGACATGCAACCAATAGATCGATCATTGTAGGCTTGAGCATGTTGTAGAAATGGACATTTTTCCTTTGCATGCGTTAAACTTTGACAATGGTAGCAACGCTTTTGAACCTTTTCATAGTAGTAATAGATTGGTCTGGCCACCACCATGGAGGTTTAAAGTTCTTGATTTATTCAAGGGTTTGGAGACATGGAACCGAATCTTGACTCTGACATAGTCATGGCTTTGAGGTTTTTTCGGATCGAAAGCAACCTCTTCAACATGGCCAACAAGATCGCCAAGGCCAGAGATAGCTTGCTTGGTATAATGAATAACTGGAATATTACTAATCCTGACCCAGATAGACACATAATCAAGGTAGCCCGACGGAGGCTTCTCAATCCATCTCTCAATGGCCAGTCCTTAGTCATAGGTTTGCATGCCTTTGTATAGGACTTCTTGAAGATCATGTTCATGATTAAATCCGAATTGAAACCTTTTTTTAGTTAATGCGAACCCTCGGACCCAATTAGATTTTTGCCATTTTCTCGGTAAGTCATAGATCATTTCGAGATTCTTTGAGATTCGGGATTAAGGAGACGGCCGATGATGCTGCATGCATTCCTCTCTGAAGCATAATACTGAGGAAGGTCTGGAAAAGAGAAAGATTCATCTTCATCATCTTTAAGAGATAAGGAGAGCATTACTTTGTTCATTTCAGAAGTCATGGAGAAAAGAGATAAACAGAGAAAGGACGAGATCAAGGGAAGATGAAAGGTTTAGGAGTTTAATCGAATAGAAGATCGAAGGATTTAAAGAAGAAAGCTATTTTTGGTTGAGGAAACCACAAAAAAAAAAAATCCAAAGCTCTGAAGAGGATCTTCTAGAGAAAGAAAGTAGAAATTATCAAATTTTTGAACGCGAAAAATTGATATCATATAGCACAAAAACGGGAATGGTGAATATATGATATAAAAATTTATGTTGGCAAAAAAAACTGGTCATGTAATAAAAAACTCAAAGTATACCTCTAATTAAAAAGAAACATAAAATTGCTCACAGCTGAAGTTGAACATTTGTAAACTTTATATTCAAACTTAAGTTGTGCTGGATTTTTATCCCGTTATTGTTCTTATTCATCAACATTTTGCATTTTATCCCTCTATATAATACTATATACTTCTATATTTCTGTTAAACGTCTTAGACAAATAGATAAAATCTCTCTTGTAATGCACGTGTATGGTTTTATGTGTACATGACGTGTAATATATACGCGTGTATATAGTAAATCGTCGATACAATATCAAGAAGTCAAGAAAACGAAAATCGAAAGACGTCGACGACATGCTTGAAGTTCAAGATAAGAGTGAATGTGACAATGATCTGCCGCTATAAAATTAGCTCCTAATTTAATTGCTGATTTGTTTGTTGTATTTTTTTAAGCGACCAATACTATTTGGTCCCAATACCACTTGGGTCATTGTAGACCAAGTAAATTAATGCTAATAAAATAGCTTTTGGCATCCAACTGAATCAAATGGATGGCTCATTAGTCATTTATTAGACAAATCAGTGGATAATTTACTAACAAATCATCATTTTGGGTGGAATCAAAATTTAAATTAAAAAGATATGCGAATTTGATAAAGTCGAGTCCTTCACAAGGCACGAAACAAAAAGCCGTTGTCCACTTGTTGCAACGTCGACATGAACTTCATTGCCGACACAGAAAAAAACTTAGTGTGGGTTCCATGCCTTGTCTTTATTTTATTATTGAAATTCGAAAGGCTTATCTACAATATTTCAGTTATTTGTTATTTTCAAAGTAACGCTGTACACAGATTCGGTAGGTTTGTTGATCTGGTCCAAAGTCTTACTGTAGATTTCCTTTTTGGCATAAATGTTTTATGTTCACGTCGACATATACATAAACAACCCCACCACGTCATCAAGTTGCTACTTCTTTTTGTTCTAACGAGTCTGCTGAGTGATGATGGGTATGTTCAGTTAAATGGTTTGCTTTGCATTTACGGATCGAGATGAATAAATGATATTTCAGATACAAATGAAATGAGTGAATTTTTTAATACGTGGTATCAGCAAAAAAAAACAAGTATCAGCAAAAAAAAACAATATAATTATTTTCTGAAGCCTGATCCAATATCTTAACTAAAGTTTAGCAAACATATGATCACTACTTTTTCATAAACAAAAACAAAAACAAAAATATTATCTAGTCAGTGAGTTCAAAAGACATCACTAGTAAAACATTTAGTTCAGAATGTGGGGCTGTTCAATATGGTAAAACCGAACCGTACCGAATCGAACCGAACCGAACCGAAATAGACAATATGGTTTGGTTTTGGTATATACCATATAAACCGAATGGATATAATTTTATAAAAACCGTAGGATTTAGATATGGTTTGGTATATAACCGATTAAACCGAATAAACCGAACAAAACCGATTAAAAGTAGATACATGTAAATATGTATCTATTTTATAACAATACATGAAAATCTATTTGTTACGTAAGTTAAATTTGTGTTAATAACTATTACCATAATTTTATAGTAATAAAGAACCTTAATTTGTAAAACACTTGAACTATAATTAAATAACAATACATCGCAATTTAGACATCTTATTTTCTAAGTCTTCTTTTGATCTTTTTACTTTATTTTAGTCTTCACCAAATTAATATGAAGATTATAAATTTGATGGAAAATAATTAATGAAAAATTTTAACAACTTTTTTTCTTATCTGTAAACAAACAGAGTTTCGTGGTCAATTGAAAAAGCATGAATTTAATGAACACTAAATATGGAAGAGTGGAAAAACTTTTTTTTCATGTTTCTGTTTTGTTTCATATTTTTATTTTCAAAATTTCAAGCTTTGATTTTAGTTATAGATTTGATTATTTTATTTGATGGTAGAAGCATTTTTACTTTTTTGTTCATTTATTTGAACATGTAATATATTTTTAATAAATGATTGTGTTGACAATATGACTCTAAAATTCATATAATATGATCTCAAACTAAATAATTATGTTTTTTTGGTATAAAACCGAATAAACCAAAAACCGACGGTATATAAACCGAACCGAACCGAAATAAATATGGATTTAGAATGATAGTTATATTTTACTAACCGAAATACCGAAAACCAAAAAAAAATCGAACCTAAACCGAACCGATATCCGGATTGAACACCCCTATCAGAATGTGTGTAAAAAGTCTTGTTAATATTAAAATAATTAATTATATAGATAAATGAGAATTCTGGATAAACATAATATAAACTATTTATCGAGATTTACAAAGAAAAATATTTCAATAAGAAAGTAATGGAGTCAATATTGTGAAATGTGTAACCATTGAAATTGATATCAGCGATTTTTATTTTTGCTCAACAGTAAATATCATTATGAAAATGAACGTTTGAGGTTTACAAAATGTTGAAACAAACTGTAAAACCTATATGATTGATTACATGGTAAAAAAGTTTTAAAAACATGTAATCAAAAGACAATTGAACCTCAAGCCGTTCTGCCTTAGAGCGAACAGGACAACAAGGATCGATACAACACTTGAAGAGCAGGGAGAAAGAGCACAAACGAGATAGGCATATGGAGAGACTGGATAACCAGAGATTGAGGGACACGACGCTAACATGAAGTTGTTTCATACGGTTGCCAGAACCAATACTTTCCTCTGAGACACAGAGACAAGCCCGCTCAAGGACCGCCCTCTAAGTCCGGGCTGGGCAAGAACTGATCCTAAATTCCAGCATAGACAGGACAACACGTAACCACAGGTGCTTAATAGCGCTCAACAAACCCAACCAAACTCGTTCTCTAAGTCGGTTAAGGGTAAGGGGCAGCATCACCACCTCCTGGGTCTTACTCCCTCCTCGAGCTGCAAGGTGCAACCCCAATATCTAAGAGACCAAGAGACGCCACTGCCATATTCGTTTAAGCCTACAAATCATACCCATTCTCACAAGCAACGCCAATCAATATCAAAGGGGGAACGAGGAGCTACTAGAGCAACGACTCAATAGCAAGAACGCCTAATCTCGACCCATAAAGAGAAATCTCAGTAAATGAAGTCTGAGGTCCTGGGACCTCTATCTCAGGCGGAGCATATCCGATTTACCTTTGAATCGAAAAAGCAAGAAGCGACGTTTATGAACCTTGCCGTCGAGGTGCTTTGACGTCGGGAGAGGAGGCGCGTTCATCGGCGAAGAGAAGCTTCATACTGTTAGCCCATTCGCTAGAGAAGCCTAGATACGGTACACGAACCACAGACGAGCCACAGACTCGCGAACGACGGCGCCGAAAACAGAGACCCATCACCAACAGAACCACGACGGAGAGGAAGTTGGATTTGGCGGGAGTATCATGGGCCCTCTCGCAGCGCCTTGGGGGCACCGGAGAGGCAAGGTGAACGATGGAGACGAGGGCTCGATGAAACTAGGGTTGGGAGAGTTTATTTGGGGGCGCGTGTTCGTACGCGCTCACTAGTCGACTATATTCATGACATCTTATGTGTGATATCAGCGATTCAATGCCCCCATCAATATGGATACAAGCAAAGGATCCAATCGAATTTCAATAGTTTAAGAGAACTCAGATATAAGAAGAGAAGTAGATCACGATTTCATGAGAACGGTCTAGCGTTCTTCTATTTCTGAATTATCTAGATATAAGCTTGCGACTTGCGTCATGAGGCAGAGTTTAATTTTCCAAGCGGTTCTAGAAAACATGTGAATTTACAATCTATTTTAACCCATTGCATATTCCATATTTTAATTATTTTAATAATTTTAAAATTCATTAGAAAATCATAAGAAAATCATAGGAGTAAACGAACAATTTTCCTTAACACAAAGTTAAGAAATCATCATGAATCCCCATCAATTAAGAGTTAGAATCTATCATCTGAACTTTCAATTGATATCCAAAATAATTTTTAACTTTGTGTGGACACAATGTTATATGATAGTTCTTCCAAATTCAAAAATATTTGATCCAACTTTTTAAGAAAAATATATAAAACTCATAATTCTGAAGCCACTAAAATCTTACATATATATAGTTAGAATCTAATAACAGCACATTTCACTTTGTAAGCTTCGCCGCTATATCAAAGAATATGTTACATTTACCCATAAACTTGTGTTTGCTTGAAAAAAGAGTGCAAAAGTAAATTAGTAAAAGAATGACTCTTCTATGACTAAAACTCTTAAAGGTACAAACGGTATGGAACTCCAATCTTCCTCAAAATATTCCAACTGATTAATTTAGGCTTCATAAGAACGGCATACTCTAATCGTGTGGTTTGTGGATTATACAAATATAATCAAACATATATAAAGATCTCTAAACTATACTATTCCCACAATCATTGTAGGGGAGACGTGACTCCTACTAGTAAACTTTTTTCGTTTGAATTATTTGGCATGACTTGAAATCAAAGGCAATATTTTTATTTTTTTTGGGCCGTAAACGGTTATTCTATTACTCAAGCTTGAAGTGGTAAGCTTGAGTTGGTCTGGGAATATTTAATCACACAAAATCAAGTATCGTTATTATTCCAAGATTATACTTATATCATTTCTATCTCCATGCTACCATAACTTATTCTATGAGAATACTATTATGATTATCTAACTTCGTCGTAGCTATCTTTATGATTCATCTGGTGATTCTGGTCAAACATATTAAACTCACCTGATTTATAGGTTTCAAAGTTTAGCTCGGGAATGCCTGACCCAAGCAATTTATTTTGCAAGACTCGAAAGACAAAAAATGGGAACGTTTTATAATCAAAATGATATTTTTCAGTGACCAGTTTTGAAAGTTAGTGAAGCTTAGGCCGGGATTAGAAATATAAGTCTGGATTAATCTTCAATGATATGCTTTGCTAGAAAATATAGCTAACGTCTAATCCCACAACCTGAGAGTTTGCTAGGCAAATTATGTTGTGGAAGTATTGCCATTCAAGGGAGTTTCTACACCAGAGCTACATCTTCTCATGGGTTGAAAGAAATTCTGGCACGACCTTTGATTTCGTACAAGACATTTGGAGAACCTATAGGACCAGCAACAGAAGAGTCAATAGTGCTAAGAACAGATGATCTCTGCATCAACATAATGAGACAGAAAAGATCAAGACGATAATACCACATGATGATAGAGACATCATGAGCATAAAACCAAGCAACATAGGAGCACCAGACAAGGGGAATATAAAACAAAACCTGATGCTACAAAGTTGATAGTAGATATAATGGAGTTGTTTGTGAAATTTGGGAACTATAGACAATTTCTTATGAATTTTAATAAAAGTTTGCTTTAGTAATTTTAAAGTTATATATCAAAGTACATTACTTTAAAAATGTGCATGAATTTTATGTTAATATCTGACTTGCATGACACCATATTCTAAAAGAAAATTTAAACTTTTCAGTTATCACGGTAGATGTCTCACAAAAAAAAAGAAACAAATCCGTTATGTGAACCTGACATGCACTTATCAGGCCTCGCAAAACAGATGCTTAGACGGTAGTGTTGCATCTCATGGTAAAGGTCCATTTAGCAATAAATGTTTTCTGGGGTTTATGGGCCTTATAACGTACTTCTTCAGAGTTCGGCACGTTAATTAGTTTAAAGGCTATTTTTCTTTCGTCCAGAGCACACGATTATTGGGAGTTTTTAGGGTGGGTTCTTAACAAAATATAAGAATCCGTCTCTTAATTTTTAACTAAAAAAATTAAGAACCAGCTCTTAAAACTCTTATTTAAGAACCGGTTCTTCGTTTTTTAGTTAAAAGTTAAGAGACGGATTTTTATATTCCGCTAACAACTCCATCCTAAGAACCCCCAATAATCGAGCACCTTAGGTTCTTCCCATGAAGTTCTTAATATAATATATTACTAGATTTTGATCCGCGCTTTAAAAGCGCAGATTTTTTATTTTTTTCAATTGACAAATATTTAGTAAATGTCATATTTTCATATATTTTTGCTTTATTTTATAAAATAATTAAACTTTTTATCTTTATTTATCGTATTTCATTTTAAATGTCTATTTATGTTTACAAAATTAAACTTTATTTATTTAATGAATTAAGTTGGTATAACTTTGATAAATTAATTTTTTTTTTTTTTTTTATTGTTATACTACTTTTTTTTTTAAAAAAATAGACGATACATGCTACGACCAAAGTCATACAGTTTTAACAAATGATAACAAGAGAGGAAAACATAAAATGAACCAGAAAACAATCGAACATGTGCTTCGATCGACTTAGAATACTATGAAGAGGATAATTCTAGCCGCGTCCACCTCGGTTTCCACGACCTCGGTTTCCTCTTCCACGAGCCGAAGAATACAAATGCATCTCCTTAGCTTTTGTGGATGGTTTAACTGGTCTCTCTCTAAGAATCCTTTTTCCTGAAGGTGTCAACAGATTCATAGAATCAATTTCTTTGTCTGAATCTGTTGAATCTCCTTCTTCTTCCAAAGTGATTAACGAGGCAAACTTGTTAGAACCAAGGTCGGACTCAGCTATTCTACTTCTTTCCTTTTGGACAGTAGAGGTCGCATGAGCAGTAGAGGTGTTGGTAACTGATAAAATCTGGGCAGACTCCAAAACTGGAGACTCAATGGTATCTTTGATGTCGGTTGGTGTAGAATCGGGTTGAGATGCTATGGAAGCATACATGTCTTCAAGAACAGAGATTGTAGCTAGTGTGATGAGATTGTCCACTTTCGCAACAGGAGTTGGATCAACCGAGTTCAGTTCATTATGTGTATCCAGAAGAATGTCAGGAGATACCTCAATATCTGAAACCGGCGCTAAAGTAGTGTCGGGCTGAGGAGATTCAAGAACAGTGACAAACGAAGTGGTCGTAACCACATCGCTAATGATAGCAGCCGTCTCAATCACCTCGGGAGCAACTAAATGCGAGTCATTGACATCCTGTAAGCAACGCTTGACCTTATGCCCAAGCTGACCACATCTACCGCACTTCGAAGGCAGCCAAGCGTATTCCACATCAACCATGGAAATGAAACCGTTTTCATCATTAGCAGCGATTCTCAAAGGAAATGCTTTGCTTAACTCTACCTCAACCAAAATCTTAGCTTCACCCATTAGAATGGGGTCTAACCTGGGTTTGTGAGTTGCCATTGGAGCACCTAAACCAGAGGCTATATGACTTATTCCAGGAATAGAGTAACATATGTTGGGTATCTTTTTCAGAGTTACCCACACTGGGATTGTTTTGATCTCCGGGATAGCTAAGGATGCTTCAGGTTTCCATGAAGCAACAAACATTAGACAGTCATCAACATGCCAAAGACCCCTTTGAAGAATCCAAGTTCTAGTCGCTTCATCAGGAACATGAAACAAGTAATTAGATTCACCCAACTTCTTTATAGTGATTCTACACTTTCTTCCCCATAACTTGTTAAAGACTGCATAAATTAAACCTCCAGGCGGAGGCAAACATCTATAGAACTGACCCAAAATATATTCCTTTTGATTCTGTAATCCTTGCAAGAGAACATGCCTTGGAATAGTTACCTTAGGAGTACCATCTTCTAAGTATTCAGGCTCTGTTGCTCGGTAGAGATTCCTACAAGCAGGATTCATTTTCGCTGCCCATGGAAATCGAAGAGCATCTTCTTTCCTGTCTTGCGGGTTTTGAGCTTGTGCCACAGCTGGAAAAGATTTGGAGATTGGAGCTTCAAGTATTTCCCTTCTCACTTGACCATTTTGCGATTCTTTTAAAGACGGCCAGAGTTCTAGAACATATCCGTCTTTAGCTACTCTTCCGTCAACTTCATGGATTGAAGAGTGAACCCTTGATGTTGAAAGAGAATTGAGATTGATTGGATGAGCCCAAGCTCCAAGACGAGAGTTGGGAAGATTAGAGGAAGGAGCCACCTCTGATTTTGAGCTAGATGGAGGTACTGGAAGACTAATGATGTTCTCCTTCACAACCGAGCCTTCTATTTGATGGCTTGTATCTGCAGGACCATTGTTCACTACCGGAAGAGAAGACGGCAAATCTGATTGGGTAACAGTTTCTTCCTCAATCGAGACTGTAGATGATGTCAATTTCGCCGTCTGTGGAGATTTCACTGACAAACCACTCATACTTGGCCAACAAGGATCTGGAGATACATCGGAGTGAGAAGACGTCGGCGAACCAGAGGTTAATGGTGGTTTCAGGTCCATGTCAAAGAGCACGAGAGATTGCTGAGGTTGGTACGCCGAGGTCATTGAGTTGAGACGAGACCAGATTTGGTGCTCGTGATAGGCGACGCGCCGGAGCAACGTCGAGAAAGCAGCACCGGTGAGTTTTTCTCGACTCTTCCTGTCTCTATTGTTATACTACTTCGCTAGTCAATTATTCATTGTAAGATCAGAGAAACGCTTTTTAATAAAAATTTATACATTTCAATGAAAAAATTATATACTTTTATTATGTGGTTAATACTGATAAATTAATTTAATTATGTGGTTAATATTTTAATAAAAAAATTATATACTTTTAATAAAGATTTATACTTTTCAATGAAAAAATTCAATTTTTTTTATGAATGCTTAAATTATATTAAGAAAAGAAAAAAATAATAATTAAGAATAGTTGAAAAAAAATTATTTGAACTTGGACTCAGGGGCCCAAAGGAAAAAAAATGTGAGAATTGGATCTGATTTCTTAATCGGCCCAAAGGGCCCAAGAGAGATCTGATGTGGACTGGATCCAAAAAAAATGACCCAATATAGATATGTTATTAATATTACTTGATTGCCTTTAATGAAACATGCAATGTTAATAAAGAAAATGGCAGGTTAAGGTAAAAAGGACAGTAGGATCCTGCTTTAATAGTATAGATATATGTATAAGTAATTGTGGAGTCTATAATTTTTCTGGAACTCCACAAGTAAGGATTCTTAAAAGACGGTTTTAAGAGCACCATTAACGCTGAGGGGTTCTTAAAAAAAAAAAAATTATAGGCGAACCCATTGCGGACCGCCACGTGTCCGTGGAGCCCGTGAACAGTGCAAAAACCCCTATAAGATCGATCCTAGTTTGATATGGTTTGTGATCGGTTTTTGCAAAATTAACGGACCCCACCATTATAGGTGCTCCGTTAATTATGCTCTAAAAATCCTTAAAATCTTTTATTTATGGGATTCCATAATAATTGTGGACCCTATAATTATTTACATATATATATAATATATATATATATACATATATCCACAATATCCTACAATTATTTACACATATATAATATATATATATATACATGTATATATATATACATAATATATATATTAAAAACCTCAGTGGAGAGAACCCCAATCGCAGATGGTCTTACTACTACGATTTTACTCATTCTAAAAATACATATCGTAACCTTTTCTGAGCATTTTATTTTCTGTAAATTTATCCAAAGGAAGCAGTATATCCCGTTAGGAGAGCATGTTAGAACTTGGAAGACATTGAACTGAATAATTATTTCTAGATTTATTCACATAGTTTTATATTAATCTGTAATATTTCCCTTTTTACGTGTGTTAAAAGATGTACCAAAAAGTAAAGGCAGATATATAATCAACATTCGAATGAACTTTTTCTTTTGCAAAAAGTTTTAAAACGATCAGAATTCGTATTTCTAAAGTAAACTGTATACAAACCTACTAGTAAGAGGTTTATAATTTCGAAGGACCTTAATTATTTATATAGAAAGGATCACTTATTATTTACGATAATAGTAATTGCTTAGGATACAATAAGACACTAGGTTAAAGATCCGTGCCTTGCGCGGAATTAGGATTAACATTATATATATATTATTTTATATATTATATGTTTCTAACATATTATGAAATAATAAATATATATTGAATAATTAAAAAATCAGTAACTATTATTTATATAATTAAATTGGTGCAAACATATAAATAAATTTTATTAATCCAAATAATATTTTTTTCTATTTGATATGGTATATAATTAAATTTAAATGATAGTAACATATATATAGTATATTTTAATATTATTATTTATTAAATGATGCTTTCTACTCATATATTTTTTATCATTTGTATTTGTTATAGCAAAAAAATTAAATTACTGATAACAAAAAATTTACTATAGAATTATTAGTTTAAGTAATTTATAATATTTTTAAAAATTAAGTTGTCAATAGTTTTTCAAAATTTTATCATAAAAATTGTTCCAAGTAAATTTCAAAATTAAGATATTTATGTATTTTTATCATGTCATAACAAAAAATTTAAACCATGGATCACAAAATTTGAATGTGAGACTTTTAACAATTTTAGTGTTTTATACTCGTTTTTAAAAATTCAAAAGATAACGTATAAAGAAAAATTTTAATTTTTATTATATGGTTAATATGGCTGTTTAATTTATTGTAATAGTTGAAAATTAAACAAAAATAATATAAGATACACTTATTTTTATCAAATCTTTAATATTTAAAATCATTAATTGTCATATATACTTTAGCCACATTAGGCCATCTCGTAATTTTATTTAAGGAAATAATGAAGCACATTAATAATGTATTTATGGTTAGTTTAATAAAAACTTTATTATATATTTAGATGGACTAACATATTTCTCTACGGATTCTAAGAATCATTATAGTGATGACATGTGGCTACAAAAAATGTTGCAATACTTCTCAAATAATATATAGGGGATTCTCCAAACCGTATCAATAATTATAAATTAGTATTACTTCGATAAACCGTATTTATTTATCTAAGTACTTAAGTCTACATTATTATAATACTAGTGGTTTACCCGCTCTTCGGGCAGGAATATTATATTTGTTTAACTTTGATGATTGTTTACATTTTGATGTGTTTTAGTTTTTATTTGCTATTAATATGTTCTCTGACATTTTATTTTTTAATTATTATCATTTATTTTTAAATTTTTATTTAAAGAAAGCATTTTTTTTTCTTCAATTCATCATTTGTACATATTAAGTATGTTCTTTAAAAAAAACTATATATTAAATATATAATATTTAATATTCTATCAAAATGCTATAGAATGTTTGACAAAATTAAGCGTAAACAAAATAATATATGGCTAAAAATGTTGTCGTGAAGTTTTAGTTTTATATTTCTCATGATTTCATTTTTTTTTTACTAAATTATTTATTATTATCCAACGAAAACTCGTGAACCAATGTAACCTATAAATACTAAACACATTTTTTGTATTTTTATCTAAGTTTCAGAGTATACATTTTTAATAATAATGAACATCATTCGTAATGCAACTTCCACTCGACCCATGAATGAATCCTCTTTATGCATAATTTGACGTGAAGGAGCTGCATATACTTTGCATTGTCGGTATATCCCGTTAGGGTATTTTCAGGGATACGCATGAGTTTATCATTTATAAATTACAAATTCATATAAGAAATGTGATAGTAGGATAATGTTGTATTTTTTATAGAAACTCAATGAAAATTGTGATATGGATTCAAAGAATCATTTAGTTTATTAAGATAACCATTGTTTTTTTTTTGTTTATGAGAGGATTTATAAATTTAGAACACTATATAAAAAATACAAAAGCAAAAGTATATATTGATCTTGAAGTAAAAAAAAATCACCAACCTTTGTATAAGGTTATAAGCATACAGATAAAAAAATATGAAAGACCAAACTGAGGGTAGGTCATGACCTAAACGGTAGAAAATAATTACCACAGAAATAGCAACTGGAGTGTTTATTACTAACTAATATGAGTGGTAAAAGCTAAGAGTTGAAACAGATCTCGCTGGATATTATCAAAACGCACGATCACTGGAATGATACGTTGCAAGTTGGACACATGAACTTGCAAAAACACCATGAGTCTATACACTCACGTGAAACACGTGCTTGCATCCCACCAGAATCCTAAAGACTTTTACTTCGAAATCATCCAAACAGATCACACATCATGTGTGACACATCCAGGTATCTGCTTTGATTCCGTCGCCACTGCATTTTGCTCCTTTCTTCGTGCTGCTGGCGGGCTCGGCAGATTCCTCATCACCAATTCCTTATGTTCCTTCATGCATGTGCTTCTCATTAATATGTTCCAGATTCGTTAGGTTCACCTGCAAAAACGACCGTGGTGACTTCGAGAAATGAAGAAAAAATGGAGACATTTTTTTTGGGTCGATCTTTAGGTAAAACTTCAGCGCACCACAACCGCAAGATTGAGCTCGCAAAATTTAGTAAAATGGAGGGATTTTCCAAGTAGAGAATGCGGCAAGCGAACTGTGTTGTTAGGCTTTATAGCAGCAGTAGAAACCTGAAATCAAAATGTACTACATAAAAACCAAGATTCTGGGAAGGCTCTAGTTTCAATGTAATTAGTAATGTGTTTCTCTCTCGAAAAGTACCAGAGGATAAGAGGTGGTTCCAAGTTTAGACTTGTGTCCATAATCTACAAACAAACGTTCGAACACAGAGATCCTAAACCAGAACCCAAAGAACACTTGCAAGTGACTATCGTTGCCTGCAAGTTCTATCACACCATCAAGACAAAGGTCAACAATACCCTTTCCAACTGCAACCACATAAATTTTAATAACCATCTGAAGAATCAGTAAGAAGAAGAGATAAGGAAATGGTTTCCTCACCAGTATAATAGCCTTCGACAAAGTTGTTCCAAGAGATAAGCTGCCCAGGAGGGAAAAGCTGACGGTAAGTTCCTGCACAGACTTCATTGAGAACAGTGGGCTCGAGATCAACGAATAAAGCATCAACCGTAGTATCACCACCAAGGAACCCAAACAAAGCTATGATCAGGTTCTTCGCTTAACCAAACAAAAAAAAACCTTCAAATCCACAGAAAATGGATAAATTTTGTACGAAAGTGAATCAAACCAATGGATGTTTGATCCAAAAACGGTGTTTATGCTGGTGATGTTTGTTGGAATCATACAATAAAGAATCTAAATATAAAGATTTGATTTTTGAGGTTTAGGAGAAATCTTGAAAGAATCAAATGAGAAATAAACATCAAAAAGAGTTTATTGATCAAAGATTGTATAAAATGAAGAGAAGATCTTTCTAATAAGGAAGTAACTTCTTATTTATAGAAAAAAAGATATATAGGGTTTCCAAACAAAGTAGGCCTAATTCATTGTCTTAATGGGCCTCCAACAATAGATTCCACATGTATTTTTTTTCTTGAGGGCTTAGTTCACAAAAGGAAAAGGTAAATTCTATAGGGAAAAGTGTATTCTCGCCAATTCTATTTTGTAGATCTCCAATGCGGGTGTTATCATGCAAAGGGATCTGAGATAATGAATGCGAAGGAGTGGAGAGAGTGGTATAAAGGCTGTTAATGTGCATTACAATAGCCGATTGAATGCAAGAGATAACATTACTCGACGGTGAACTGAAAGACGGTTCCAAAAAAAAAACCTACTGGCGATATGTTAGGCCCAGATAACTTCATTGTTTGGATTAAGAGGTTTAGAAAATAGTGTGGCCCAATCTGAGATAGAAAAAACACGGGATTGTGTAGAAAATAAGGAGTTGACAGGTGTCACAAAAAGCATATGCTTCCATGATGATGTGAACGCAGGAGAAGAGAGATAAATCAATTTTATTTATTAAGTAAGATATTTGTTACATACTGTAAAGTTAGTTAGTGTCAAAAAAAAAAAAAAAAAGTTAGCTTGGTTATCTAAACTTTGTGAATTTTAATGATTATACAAGGAATGTTTTAAATTTATTGGAAAGAGGCTGCAGGCGTGTAAACAATATCTTCGTCGAATTATTGTATACTTCCTCCATTTCTTAAATAAAATAATTTTAACGTTTTAATTTTATTTTATAAAAAGTTTCGCTTTACATTTTAAATGCAAATTTATGAATAATATTTTATTTTTAATCTTATAATCTAATATATTAACTGAAAAGTGAATTTTTGTTAAAGTATTAATGATGGATAAAAATATTTTTTTATCAATTTATTTAATCTGTGTAAAAAAGTCAGATTGATATTTTTTAAGAAACACAGAGGGAATATGTATTATGCTCCGAATGATAACAACGAATTGAGCGGTGCAGAACAAACGGTACAAGTGCAATGTGGTTCTGATAGTAATAAAAACATATAGATATATGATGTATGTAAAGATTTTTGTTACCATCAACTGCAGTGCGGTGCGGGGTGAATCGTAACATTCAAAGCCTTAAATATATTAGTAAGGTTATTTTCTTTTAAAAGAATGTATGAAATTTAATCATATACCCCACCAAGGATAATATGCTTTAAATAGTTTGGAATTGATTATAACACTGCACAAATACGAACCAGATATTAAACGTTTATTTATTCTTTTGTGGCCTACATCATCGATATGATTCCATTACTAGATCTCAAAAGTGCATGCTCATGTTTATTTATTGTCAAACTAAATTATGTATCACTTTGTTATCTCAATTCTACGCATTCACACACACACAACCTATCATTTCTAAGATTCATAACCTTTCTAACAAATTCTCGTAATATTGTACGAATATTAGGCACTAACGGCCTGCTTTAAATTTTGGATTTTCACCGTTTAGTGCATCCCGTTATTTCTACAGTGTTTTCCAGTTCCAATATATTAGGATTCCGACTACGAGTGTGTTATAAAACTAATCTTGAAGTAATCTCAAGGGAATGTATATTATTTTTTTATAACCGTGGTATGATCCCAAAAATTTTTTAGATTCAATGACTAATTACCATGAGATCCGCAGGATCCGCGTTTTCTTACCATTTAAGACGCTCCGGATGGCTAAGAGGAATCAAACCCATAGCAGTACTCACAGCTGTGAGTCCATTACCACTAGGCCAAAGCCCACTTGATTAAGGGAAATATAATACTTGTTAAAAAATAGTATTTGTTTAAAACATCTCCAAAAAAACACTCAATTTTAAAAAAATTAAAACTTTATATCTGAAATTTAAAAGTGTTATTCTCCAAAACCAAAACTTCAAACTTAACTTCAAAACTATTTATATTTATACTATGGTCCTTGTATTTGTCATAATTAATTTAAATTCATAAAAAATTATAAATAACTAGCACATATATAAAATATAAAAACTATATCAATTAATAAAATGTTACATTAAAGATATAAGATTTTAAATAGAAATGCATAATTAATATTAAAATTCAAGAAAAATACTATATTATTCTATAAAATTATTTACGTAATGTATGTATGATTAATTAGTGCATTTTGCACTAAAATGACTCACTTTATTTTTTTAACTTGTATAATATGAGATAAAAATTGTTGAATCGGGTGATATTAATACTTGTAAATACATTAGATATGAACAAGAAAGTAAAAAAGAAAATACTTAACTTCTATCGGTAATATTAATACTCGTGAATACATTCGATCTGAACAAAAAAGAATTGTACGAAAAACATCAAAAACAACAATAACCATCTTCGGTTACGCAAAATTTGTTTTGGCAATATTTTGGAAATTTTGGATATTCCAGATCAAAGTTATCTAACTATTAGTGTTGTTATAATATTTAAATTTTTGTAATAGCTATGTCTTCATGTAAAAAAATTTAATTTTTTTTTGTATATTATTATTGTCTCAATCTTGTTTTAAAATATTTAAATCTTATTTTAAAGTTTGTTTTTAAGTTTATGAATTTATAAAAAAAAAATTGAAATGCTTATGATATATAATATTTTCAAGGATTAAAAAGATAAACGAAAGATATTTAAGAATCATAATTGTTATATGTAATTGTAGGGACCAAAATGTAAACAAAAATATGAAACTTCAAATTTGAAGTTTTGAGTGGTGAAACTTCAAATATAGAGTTTCATTCATAAAAATTTCAAATTTGAAAATTTTTTTTGGAAAGGAAAGCAATTCATATTTGAATCTATGTTTGAAGTTTTAAGATATTTTTCTCCAAAAGCAAAACTTCAAATTTAATTTCAAAATTATTTGTATTTTACACTGTGGTCCTTATATTTATCATAATTAATATAAATCCATAAAACGTTTATATAGCACGTACATAAAATACTACTGTAATATTAATTAATAAAATATTACACTAAAATTTAAAATTATAAATAAAAATATATAATTAAATATTTAACTACAATCAAAATACTACATTATTCCATAAAATTATTTTCGTAATGCTTCATCTTTAGTTACAAAAAAATTTGATTAGACAATATTTTAGAGATTTTGTAGGATCTGGAGCAAAATTACTAGACTATTAATATTTTTGTAATATTTAAATTTGTATAAATAATTATGTCTTCATGGATCTCTTTTTTAATTATTAAGTTTCTTTTGTAATATTCTTGTTGTCTAATTGTATTTTGAAAATATTATAAATCTTATTTTATTTTATTTTAAATTAATTTAATTTTATGTGTAAAATTTATATTTATAAAAATAAATTGAAATACTAATAATATACAAAAGTTATAAGGATTATAACGATAGATGAGAAAATACATAATAATCACAAATATGATGTGTAATTAATTATAATGACCAAAATGCAAATAAAAAGATAAAATTTCAAATTTAGAGTTTTGAGTAGTGAAACTTTAAATTTGAAGTTTTGAAATTCTTTTTTGAGAGCATCTCCAAGAGAAACTCTATAACTTCAAATATAGAATTTTTTGCTATCCAAAAAGAAACTTCAAAAATTCAAATTTAGAGTTTTAAGAAGTGAGTTTCATTACTCGGAACTCTAAATTTGAAGTTTAATCTTTTTATATGCATTTTGATCTTTATAATTACTTATACATCACATTTATTATTCTTAAGTATTTTCTCATTCATCGTTTTAATCTTTAAAACTTTTGTATATTTTAAACATTTCAAATTTATTTTTATAAATTTAAATTTTACACATAAAATTAAAAATAAAATAAAATAAGATTTATAATGTTTTAAAAGTAAAATTAGACGACAAGAATATTACAAAAGAAACTTAATAATTTTTACTACACAAATTTAAATATTATAACAACACTAATAATATAGTAAATTTGCTCCGGAACTTCTAAAATATTGTTCATACAAATTTTGTGTAACCGAAAATGGAGTACTAAGAAAGTGATTTTATGTAATAATGTGGTATTTTGCTTGTAGATTAATATTTAATTATGTATTTCTATTTATAATTTTATATTTTAGTGTTAAATTGTACTTTTCTTTAATATTTTGATTGCAGTTTAATATTTAATTATGTATTTCTATTTATAATTTTATATTTTAGTATTAAATTTTATTAATTAATATTACTTTAATATTTAATTATGTATTTCTATTTATAATTTTATATTTTAGTGTTAAATTTTATTAATTAATATTACTATAATATTTATATATATGTGCTTGTTATTTATAAAAGTTTTATGGATTTATATTAATTATGACATATATAAGGATCATAGTGTAAATTACAAATAATTTTGAAATTAAATTTGATGTTTTGCTTTTAAGAGATGCTCTGAAGAGCAAATAAATTATATATCTGAAGTTATAGTGTTGATTTTGGAGATGGTATTAGAGTCTGCTAAATAAATCGCCTAAATAAAATGCATTTAATTGTAGTAGGTATCTGAGATGATAAACAGGGCCACCGTTGGTTCAACGCAACCTTTTCTCTAGCACATTGCATTTGACTCTTTCCTGGATTTCACATTTCTCTCGAGTATATCAACTAGAATCCACATTATATTATACACTTTTTATATGACAGAGAAATTTCTGTGTTTGGAATTTTGTTAAAGCATATTTTTCAAATTGAAAGACCACCCAGAGAAAGGAAGAAATTCAAAAAAATTTATGGTTAACTCATTTATTATTTTCACTATCACTATTCAAAATGATCAGTAACACATTTTTGCAATTATGAACACATTTTCTCATTAGGAAGTGCTTAAATATATAAATATCAACTGAACCAAATATTCGAATGAATATGATGTTACATACAGTTTCGAGAAAATATGATGTTACATATTCATGTTATTGTCAGTACGTAAACTACTGAAACAAGGCAAAATTGCATTATAAATATAGAACTAAAGTAAATATTGCATTTTCTCTATAATTCATTTTAAAATAACTCAAAACTGGGATCCAATCCGCGTTAAAACTAACGCAAATAATATTTTTCTATTATTTTTATTTTATTAAATCAAGACAATCATTGTATGTTTTTATCATGTTGAAATTGGTTCAAAAAAATTTAATTGAATATAATATTTGTCTTTTCGGTATCGGCCCTGGCTCAAGCAGATGAAGCATGGCTTCCAGCCGCACAAGAATAACTATTTAATAGATCACAAAATTTCTAAATGTGACTTTAGCGTAACAGTTCTGAGACAAATTTCTACTGTGTGAGAAGCTGGGTTCGTCTCCACCTCAAAGCACAAAAATATTATTCCGGCCTTTATTTGATTTTTGGTAGGACCGGCTCTATGTCTTTTATGTTTATTTTATTAAACCAAGATAATGATTGTATGTGTTTTATCTTTAAGCGAAACAAAATCGGGTTGTTAATGTATTATGATTCAACTAAATTAGATGATAAGTAAATGTTGATCGTATATAGTCTAACATTAGTTTTATATCCGTTTGTTTAAATTTAATTTAATCGAGTTGGTTCTATTATGATGTCGAGTTGGTTAACTATTGTTAGGATATGTGATATATGTCAATTTTAAAAAGTGAGAATAAAGATATCATAATTCAGATTGCATTTGACTACTACCTTTTAAATTTTGTTTGTGTGTGTGTGGAACGGCTCAAATAGTGAAAAGAACCTTATTTAAAGTTTTTAATTGCCTATAACCATTATTAAGCACGACGACTATCCTTAATTAGCATTAATCGCAAGGCTTCGAATATCACTAGACAGAGGTCAGAGGTTATCACTGTCTTCAAAACACTCAACATGTCTTTATTTGTTGTTTTGGTTTCTTTTTAATTAGAATTAATCATTATTAACGTCTCCCATGTATATTCTTAAGTACACCTTTTAACTCCTTTTTTTTTTAATTTATCAAATTGTTTCGCTTACTAAGGGAGTGGGGGGCCCATTTTTATTATTAAAAAACAATCTAATTAACATTTAGCTTCACATTCTTGTCTCTTGTCATGATCTAATGCTCTTACGAGGTTACAAAGAAAATCTTTGTTGGTGTGTGTTTGTTTAATGTTGTCTCTACAAGCTTATAACTTGTCTGAATAAAGAAAGAAAAAGGGAAGGTTATAACTTGACTTAAAGTGTGTCTGAACTACTTTTCACATGAATTAAATATTATAGAATTAATGATAATAAAATATAATTTTCTTCAAATCCACGATAGGGGCCAATTCCCAATTACTAATTTAACCCGTGTTTACCAAAAAAAAAAAATGTTACTGCATCTCTAACTCATTGATATTTTCACATACATAATAGTATCTAGAAATAAAATTATTCCAATCCATTTATATTTTTTCTTTTATAATAAAAATTACATGCATTACTCAATTTTCTTCTATATTTAGAAATTGTTATTTACAATAATACATTAGCACAGAACTCTTTTTTTTTTATATAGAATTTTTCTATTTTAAAAGAGAAAGAGGAGAAAATAGCAAAATATAACAAAACTAGTCTTAGTAAAAGTCAAAATAATCATACACATCCTCCTCTCAATGTTGACTTATTATCGGCAGAATCGTGAGAACGTTTATATATGCCATAAGCGATTGAAAAATTATTTCATAAAAAACTTGGGCATAAAAAATAATAATAATATCTATTACTATAGAGTAGAAACATGTAAATTAAACTGAAAAAAATATTAATTACAAAAATATATATTTTAATTTGACAAATAAAAATTAATAATTCAATTTTATAATTAATTTTTATAGATAAAATAATTAAATCAGTCAATGTTTCTTATGTAATATTCAAACAAATGTAAAATTTTGGTTGTTTTAGCATTAACAATATTTCAAAAACCACTCTAACTATTCTATTTTCTAATAATTAACAACTGTTTTCATTTTTGTTATTTAAGAAACTCATGGTGTTCCTCATAAATCCAATTTTTTCTTTTTATTCTAATTACCACAGTGCTTTAGTCACATAAACCTTAATTTTTTGTGAAAATCTGATGCCGTAAGCGAATGTTTCAATTTTTCTCACTGAGGCACGGCTCTGGTTATCGGTAGTAGTTGTAGGCTCGAAAGTTTCTATTATATATATTCCACTAGGTGATGACCCGCGCCCTGCGCGGAGTGAACTATACTTATAGTTATTTTTCTTTTCAAGTTATAAGCGATGACTTCTGTTTTTATTTTCAAGTTATAAACGATGACTTCTGTATGTTGGGTAGGGCTGGAGAAATTATCCGTAAATTTTAATTTGATTTGTTATCTGTTTGATTCGAACCGGAAAGTTCGGATATACGTAACTCTATAAAGCTAAACAAATACTAATATGTAATACCCATAAGAAATGAAGAAAATCATAAATATTAATATTTTTAGGAACGAATACTCGATCTGGTCCGTTACATGCATATATACATATATTTAATGAATTACATATATAAGTTATATAAATATTATATTTTACCTAAGTTTTACAATATTTTTATTTATTAAATTTATTAAATTAGTTATAATTTTTTTTTAGAAAAGTAAGTAACTTTTTATTTTTGTAGTAAAATATTATTATTTTATACTATTTTTTGATTTTTTTATTTATTTTTTTATTTATTTTTGCGGATTGAATCGGATATCCGGTTAAAATTTTAAAGTTTTCCGGATATCCAGAGTAACAAATATTCGGGGGGCTAGGATCGAATCGATTCAGATAATTGATTATTCGGATAAAACAAATTGGATCACGAATAGCTCCAAAACGCCGGATATACGACATCGAAAGAAGAGGAGGTGGATTGATGCCTATTTTTGGCTAACTTGCTTCCTGGAGAATGACTTTTTTTTTTGTCATCTCCGGAGAATGACTATTGCAGGTTAGTAAACAATCTTATACCCCTTTTATACGGTAGATCCTATGTACTATAGCTGAAAACTTTAGTGTGATATAAGTAAGTTATAATCTAGTTTCTAATCTATATATGACATGGTTAGTATAGAGCAAGAAACGTTAAATTTTGAAGGGATTATTTAGGGAATAACAAAAAAAAGGAGAAATTAGATTTTTAGAGAGAGAGATAGGAAGAGAAAAGAGGAGAGAGGATGGGATTTTAGTTAGATAATGAATTTTATTTTTTTCTTAGCTATTGGGTGCAATTTCTCAATTTTGAATGAGATAACAATAAAAACTTTGAAGAAAAATGTCTGTTGGAAATAGTTCAGTAAAAACTAAAAATAAAATGTGGATGCCAAAGTCCTGTTTTCGTGAATCTTCAATTAAACTTTGGATGTCTTTAGAAAGACATTCAAGTGATGTATAAATATTAGCCAATGTAAAATACAATATTTGAGTACGAAATGACACAATGAATTTGCTCCCATCAGATGTTTATCTCAATTTAAAATCTTGTATTTCTTGTATATCAAGATCAAATAAAATTTGAGAATTTTTTGTGTTTGTGATATATTTGAAGACACCTAATGAACTAAAACATATTTTAGTAGTAAAACAGAATAACACTTAAAAAGTTGAGTTTTATATATTTTGAAAAATACCTCACCCCACTCACTTCACCATAATCTTAATAGACAAAGAACAACATTAGAAGTTGTGAAAAAAAAACATTAGAAGTTGTGGACCACCAGAATTCATTTTTCAGAATATACGTTCTTATAGACATCTGTGTCATATAATCTCACAATTAGTATAGATTCAGGAAATATATTATATAAGCAGATAAATATGAAAAAATGAAGAACCTTGTCTACAAAAACAACTTGCAAAATATAAATATTAAAACTAACATCAGATGCCAAATTCTATTTTCGCTGAATCTTCAATATAACTATCAAGTCTTCAAAATGAGGTTTTTGGAATCATGTAATGATACAAGTATAAGGAAATGTGATTATACACAATATGAATACGAAATTAAAAAGAAGTTTTCTCCTATCTGATGCTTACATCGATTGAAAATCTTGTATGGCAGGATCAAATAATATTTGTGAACCCTAGTGGTTGTGATGTATTTTGAATCACCCTAATTAAGAAACACACAAATATGTTTAACTACTAATAGGATTTAAGGAGTTTAAAATGAAGATAAACTAAAAATTATTAACAAACAAATAAATCAAACACCAAAACACGCTCCCCATCAATATCTATGAACAACACATTGTATATAAGTTAATCATATGATTCACTCACTTTTGTATCAAGTAGAACCATGTCAATAGAGAGACGAACCTGAATATTGTTTCTATAGGCGTATGATTGTAAACTTTATTTTCCACAGACTTATAGGGTTTCTAACCGTAAACAAAGTTAAAATTCGCCATTTGCTAAGCTATACTAAGAGAGAAAAACAAATAAAGTAAGGCTGGTGTGATTGGATGTTGGAATAGAGTAGATCTACGTTTATTATATAGCAACCAGAAGGCTTTACAAAAGGAAATAACGTATATGGGTACATTTAATTCTATATATTCTTACGCATGATAAAACACAAATTTGAAATTACTAACTATAGAAACTCGAGACATATGGATGTGTGCTTGTTGAGTATTTACTTGTACGTTTGCTTGTTGAAATTTGTGACAGCCACCATTGTTATATATATTCTCATTTGAATAAATTCATGTTAAAGGCTTAAAGCTTATGTTTTGTGGCAGAGATTAAAGAATATTATCAATAATATGAAAAATGGACTCACGTGATGAAAAGAAGGACGGTTCTAATTATTTATGTGCTGTATAAACATTCGCAAAACATTTAATAAAAGATTTATATTGGCTAGTTAGTTACATATTATGTTCTATATATTATAGTTTTTATTCGTCTATTAAATGTTCCGTCCTTGCTATCCTAGTAAAGTCGGTCCATTCAAAAAAAAAGCGAGGAGCTTTCTCAGCTTGACACGTAAGCATGATTCACAAGGTTGTCATTTAACCAATGCTCTATGATTTAATATATAGGAGATTAGAATATATTTTTGCTAGTTATATGACTACAATTCCAGACTAGTTCTCTATCACGAATTTTCAAAGTTGTGTAATGACATGCTGAAAACTAAGTGGAAATTGAATTTTAAAACTTTTGAAATCGTTGCTTGCCTAAGTTTCCTTTAAATAATATAACTGGCCGGTCAACCAGACCATGTTAGGTAAGCTTATTATATCGCCATGTTTGATATCTACCAAGCTGTTCTCCTTGCTAATCTTAGGGGCACGTGCTCCACATCAAATTTGATTTTATTATGTAATTTTTCTATGTGATATGTCCCGCGTCTAAATATAAACCTACATCCGCTCTTGGAATCTCATAGTTTGATATTGGTTTAACCATGTGTGATCATAATAAACAATACTCCTTCCATTTTTAATATTTGACATTTTATTGTCATTTTAAAAGATAATGTAAAATTAATCAATTTTAGTTTATATGAATTTTTATTATTCTGCAGTTTATTTTTATTAGATGAATTATAATTAAGTAGATATTTAATGACATTTTTGTTAAGAAAATATATAAAATTAAATATTTTAATTTATGTGTATAAAACATCATCTAAAAATGAAAGAAATACCACCTGTCAAGAAAGTACGTAGCATAGTATAGATAGAATATATAGTTAGTTAACTAGGCTATTTGTCTTCCAACATTTAGAAAATAACTAGTTAATTATAGTTCTCATTTGGAAATATTAAAGAAAAGTTGGCTATTTCTGTTTTATATTTTCATATCAACAGAAAAACAATATTTTTCATATCAACAAAACAAAAGCAAGTTAAACTATAGTATGGACTCTTCATAATATTAAACTCTTCAAAATCCATACTTTAGCAAAAGTTGGATGCTCATGAGTCATGAGGTATACGATCTTTAGACCAAATTGCATTTGATTAAAATTTAAAACTAGAGTGCAGAATAATCATTATATATAAATTATTTTATGTATTATATGCTTTTATATATTATGAAATAATAAATACATATTGAATAATTAAAAATCAGTAATTATTACATA
Organism: Brassica oleracea var. oleracea; assembly: GCF_000695525.1. Lineage (NCBI taxonomy): Eukaryota > Viridiplantae > Streptophyta > Magnoliopsida > Brassicales > Brassicaceae > Brassica > Brassica oleracea. The sequence goes on along the minus strand of NC_027750.1, from coordinate 52,885,627 downwards.
TACAATTAAATTGGTGCGAACATATAAATCAATTTTATTTATTCAAACAGTAATTTTTTTCTATTTGATAGGATATATAATTAAATTTAAATGATATTAACATATATACATATTATATTTTTAATATTAATATCTATTATTTATTGTTTTGGTTTCTTTTTAATTAGAATTAATCATTATTAACGTCTCTTCTGTATATTCTTAAGTACATCTTTTAACTCCTTTTTTTTTAATTTATCAAATTGTTTCGCTTACTAAGGGAGTGAGGGGCCCATTTTTATTATTAAAAAACAATCTAATTAACATTTAGTTTCAGATTCTTGTCTCTTGTCAAATTTAAATGATGTTAACATATATATATATATATATATATATATTATTTTTAATATTAATGTCTATTAAATGATGTTTCCTACTCATAAATTTTTTTTGATCATTTATATCATTTATACCAAAAAATTTAAATTACTAATAAGAAAAAAAATTATTGTAGGATTAATAGTTTTAGTAATTTATAATTTTTTAAAATTAAGTTGTCAATGTTTGTTCAAAGCTTTTATCAAAAATAATAATAATTCAAAGTAAATTTCAAAATTAAAATATTTATGTATTTTGTATGGTATATAGTTTAGTAGTTTAAAACAATATATATATTTTAATCTTAATAATTATTTAAATTAAATTTTTTATTTAGATGATTTTTTAGTCATTTGTATTTTGTCATAACAAAAATTTTAAACCATGAATCATATTTTGAATGTTAAGTTTTAATAATCATTTTCTTGTGGACGATCCTTAGCATGCTCGCTTTAGATATAAGACGATGTATCTTCATAATAAATTTAAAAAGAAGGGAATAATTTTCCCGAAGAAAGATGTATCAATTCAAGCAGACATAATGCATGTACGATATATATATATATATATATATTTTTTTAACTAAATTTCTTTTGATCATTTTTCGATTGGTGTGTGTTATCTGTACCCAAGAACCATGCTAATTTTTCTCTATAGTTCCAGTTTTTCCAATAGTCCTCAGAAATGATATATATATATATATATATTTTTTTTTTTATTTTAGAAAATATGATAACAACTAAATGATAGGGGAGGACTGGTTCCACTTCGATAAATTTTGTTTTTTCGTTGCCTCTCAAATTTAAAATTGTTTTATCACTTTGTATCTGTAAACGTTTTAAGTGATAAAAAAATTGATTTTTAAATTTTAAATCCCAATTTTGTGAATCATACTAAAGCATGAATGGTGACAAGGGAACGGCGAGTAATAATGCATTCCCTAATGTTCCTAAAAAAATCACAATTCACAAGGAATAATAATTTCTTCTCATTCTCTTTCATTCTTTTTTTTTTGTAGAGAATTAAAGAACAAAATTATTCCTTGTTAAAATTGATAAGGAACAACCATTCATTTCCATCCCTGCTATTTTATTCCCGTACATTTCTTTTTTATTTGTTCCTCTTGTTTCTCGAACTTTCACTGTCACTGTCAGATTCAACGTGTGAATATAGAGAGGCGTGCTTACCTTTTTACGAGAAAGACAATTGTCTTAAACGCTCAAATTTGTATAACACATTTTAGGGGTTCTATTTTTATCCTTCTTTTCAATTGGTTATAATATATGTATATATAAACTTTTTTTAGTTTCGGACTAAACAATAATTTATTTATGCTATTTAGATTTACTTCATGTTATTTTAGATTTCTAGATTTAATTTATCATATATTTTCATAAAACTATTATTTTCTGTATTTAATTTTTAGACTTTGAATTATAACTTCTTTTAGCTTGTATGATTTTATTTTTATAAGCTTATCATTCAACATATCTAAATAAGCACATATTTAATTAAATAATTATAAAATTTGCATAGATAATTTTAAATCTTGTATTTTTGGTTTAATAAAGTTTGTAGTCTTATAAGAAATAATATGTTCAATTTTTCATATGAATTTATAAATATTAAATACATAATGTTTTGTAAGGTTTTATGTAATAGATATTTATTACTAATTATGGAAACGCTTTTACTCTAGCCTTTGTTTTACACTGGATTTTATTATTAAGCTTTCTAAGTAAAAAATTCTAAGCAATGAAACTAACAAAACAAATATAGAAAATGGATACACCATTAGAAATTCAAAGTAAACTAAAAAGATTTTTCATATCGATGACTAAAAATATTTTTCATATAAAAATTCTATATACAATTTATTCTAGCCCTAGGCCCCAAACATCTAGGCACGGCACTGTAAATATACATCCATAGTTATAAAACCGAAATAAAATAAACTATTAGGTTTTCTTGTACAAAACTAAAAGCCTGTATAGTATAAGTGTATAAGATTGACTTAATTTGAAACAACATTTTTTCTAGTTTGCACGGCTACTTTATATTAACGATATGGTCTAAACTACGATATAACCAAAAATTGTTCATTGCATAAGATATAGATTAATGGGTTAGCTTGTTATCTCCCAATGTTTGATTTTATTAATATTTTGATACTATTAATTAACAAGTCTGAATAATATTATGTTTTATATTTTTTTAAATAATTCTAACAATGATTATAGACCTCCCATTAATCGGTGCTAAAAACTAAACCACTCTTAAGTATCTAAAACATATTTTGGTTATCAATTTTTGTTTTTATAAGATTCTTATAAATTAGGTAAGATATACATGCTATTTTTACAACTATATATTATATAAAATCCAAAAGAATTTATTTTACTCAAAAAAATATTTTACGCAATAAGAAAATTAGTTATTTAAGACATCAATAATTTCAAGAATAATTCGAATTGTAACAAAATAACCCAGTCTTTTATCTTTCAAGCTACCTGAGATTTTTCAAACACAATACCAAAATAAATTGGTTAATAAATATGAATTTGAATTGGGTAACCAATAAAAAAACATTTTCAAATACCAATAAAAGAAATTATCGTTTAAAAAATAATACACAAGAATGAAAATCTCAAATTAACATTTGCCAAAATATATAAATAATATATCATTACTTATAATATTATTATCAAAATATTTAAAAAAAAAATTGAAAAGTGAAAAATTTGAAGGAAAAAAAAATCGATTTAGAGTTTAGTGTTTGGTATTTATAGTAATTTCATATTTTTCTATTTCATAAATGCTATTTCAGATTATTTTTCTTTTGTATGCTTATTTCATAGCATTTTTCTATTTCATAAATGCTATCTTTATATATAAAAAAATTAGTGTTATTAATAAGATTTTTCAGGTAAATATTAATTTATATATTTAAATACACATGTGCTTGAGCATGTAAAATAAGAAGTTTTTGGTTTATTCACTCAACACCTAATTTTTTTATGTGGCTTGCAACCCATTAATCTATATCTTATACAATGAACAATTGACGTGAAATTATATTTTTGCAAGTCTAGATCAAATCCCACAGCTTCAAATGAATATTTATTGTCTACGAAGAAAAATGTAACTTTGATAACAGGGACGTGTTAAAAAAAATAAAAAAATAAAAAAATAACGGGGACTATACTTAGGTACAATTTCACCCTCGGCCTTTCTTATTGGTAAAAAATGGAGAAAGTAAAGACTCCTAAACCTTTAACTATCAAAAATTATAATGAGTTTAAGATTGCGGGAAATTTTTTGTCGACGAACATGCTAACTCCAAAGTCCAAACTCACTTGATCTTGTTAACCAAAACATCAATTAACCTTGCTTTCTTTTGCTAAAATTTGGTGAACATCAATTAGTCTTTGCCATTCGAAACAAAAAAAAAAAATTTCTCATTATTTTTTATCATGGATGATTAAAACAATTATGTGAGGTCGTTCTCTTTAGAGTAATTGACAACTACTTGAGAAAAGCGATGGCTTAAATTTTGGGAAAATACGAAACCAGTTAACCAGGACCAGCACAAAAAAGGTAGGACCAAACTTCATTTCAATTTCTTTAATTATTAATTAGTATCTTCTTGAAACAGATTCGAAAAAGAAAGCTAAATGTAAATAAATATTTGTTCAGCAAGTGATTAAGACTTCATAGTACATATGAATTATCAGAAACGTCGTAGTGATTTCTATAAGCAAATTCTTTATCAAAGAACTTTATGCAAGTTTAAATTTAAACAAATTGGTGGGCTTAAAGACCTAGTAGTTTGAACTAAATTTTTTACATCGTTTGAAAAATATTTATTGAATATCTATATGTATATATATATATATATATATATATATATATATATATATATATATATATGTGTGTGTGTGTGTGAAAACAAATTTTGAAATGGATAAATTTTAAGAACTTTTTATTTTAAAACTAGTTGATGATAAATAAATTATTTATATTTTACATATAGTTCAAAATCATATCTTATTCTGTGTGGGGAATGTTCTTCACTACAAATATTTATAAATTTATAAATTCAATGAACATTTTCCAGTTACATTTCACATTACCGGTATTTAATAGTGATAATATAATTTGTATTAGAAGGAAGATAAATTTGAACAGCATTAGAAAATACAAATAAAACTATTTATTTAATTTTAAGTTAAAACAAATTAATATGATATAACAATCAAAACAAGTGAGTTCATCCGATCTGAAGCTTCAATTCGAAACTTGTTTGATCAATCTTACTTGGTATGTATTAGACAATGGAATTAATCTGACTTCTGTAATAAGAATTCAGTTGATATTAATTAATATTTCAAAAGAATTACTATATTATAAGTCGGTGAAAAATATCTAACATGGGAAGTAAAATGAAATATTAGTGACATATAAGATAGATAAGCAAATTTACTCATTACAAATTATATTTGGATAATATTATAAAACTTAAATTACAAAAAGATCATAAAACTTAACAAATAATGAAATATAAATATTATTTCCTGACTAAGATAAAATATAATAACTTAATAAGTAGATATAATAAAAAGAAAGATGTATATATGTAAGCATCATTTTATAAATGCGAATAGAAAGGGTGTGCGGCGGATGGAAAGATATTAAAATTTATGAAAATTGACATTACTTCATCTCCATCCCACTTTTTACTCACCGTCTTCTTTCGGAACATACATTTGGTGTTTCATTTTCACCCATATATATGATGTTTACTTTCGCCACCTTTGCTTCTTGATTTCCATCTCTTATTTATTTCCAGGCAGCTTCGTGACTTCCTTCCATCATGTATTCGATTTTGTTTTCCAAAAGCTTTAGCCAGAAAGATAATGATTAATAAAGTTAAGGAGAAGGAAATAACAGTGGAAGATATAAAATCAAATACGATGTCAAAAGAGGTGGGACGGGGAAATCTTCATCGATGAATGGTGGGTCTCCCAAATCTTACACTTGACTTGTTGCTTTTTTAATTTTGATTTCCCCACAAATCTCTCTCTTCGGCGGATTATTCATGAGCAGTATCTGTGAAGAATATGCATAACCACAACATTAAATGATTTATTTAACCTGCGTCAACATATATATGCTACTTTCTAACACAACGTAGTATTTTTCCTAGTATGATACTTTAGTATTTTACCTGGGTTATGACAATGCGATCGACTTATAGCAAACACAATTTGTATTGCCAGTATAGTACGTAATAAACAGTCAAATTAAACTGTTAGATATTGACTACTATGACACAGGAAAGGTTTCTAAAAATTTGTTTGTAATAAATAAAATTAGAGAGATTTGTTTTGCCAACTAAATATATTAGATAAATTTCATATCTCAGTAATAGTAGATTTAACGAAAATATTATAAAATCAATGATTAGTTAACATTTTTTAGAGACAAGAAATTTTGGATGCAGTTACAATATTAAATCCATAACACAGAAGTTCAATAAAAATAGAAAAAAAAATTACAAACAAGGATGTAACGCTAAAATCAAGTCTACAAACATACAGATATAACTCTTGATATATGTTTTGAGTTAATAAGTAACATAAAGAATTCAAATAGGAATATATGGAGTATTCTATAAAAAAAATCATCACTTCAAACATTAATAACTACAATTTTCCGTATTTAAAAATCATATTTTAGACTTGTTTTGTGATTAAAAATTAAGTTTTAAATTTTACTAATGTATTTTATTTTAAAATATAAATATATTTTAAAATGTAAAAATATGAATTTTAAAATAGTTATAAAAAGTAAATCAACAAATAAATATAAATTTATAATTTTGAAAATATGTTTAATTTATTTAGCTTTTTAACTATACGAGTAAATAGCATATGTCGGCATTTAATGTATTGTTTTGATTGAGTTCTTCGTTACATGAAAGTGGGTTGGTTATGAAAATGTATGAGAAATTTTTGGCAATGAAGTTGACAAGTTTGCCAGAGAATTCGGTGTTTTAAATTTTTTTTGAAACACAAACTTACTTTCATTAAAAACTCAATCTTTTTCCATACAACAAAAAGAGAGAATCATCCATCCTCTTTGTCCATAAGCATAAAATGCAACAAATAAATAAGCTAAACGAGATAAGTTTTCAACCGAAGATGACAGCGAATTCGAGACGATGCTTGAATGCGTCGGAGAAGCTTTCACGACAAAGTCGGACAGCTTAGAGATAGTCACAAGTGACGTTGAGAGACAGTTCTCACCAACAAGAAAAACTGAAGTAATCTCGATTGCACCTTCAGGCCCCGTACAGACCGCTCCACAAGGTAACAAACCGGTGAGTAAACTGAAACTAAAGCTTGAAAAAGAATCCGAGATATTTGCTCCATTCATAGAAAAGAGATATGGTAGTGAAATACTCTCTGCAACAGAGGAGGAGATGGAAATTGTGCGCAGACAACATGACCTTACTAGTTTTTGATGGCTCAGAGCTGGACGCCGGAGTGGAATCCCACCTACATCGGACACCAGATTCACAAACAAATGGCTCAGAGCTAGACGCCGGAGTGGATTCCCACCTACATCGGACATCAGATTCACAAACAGATGAAGACATGGTTGTAAGGTTGTCAAGGACGGTATAAGTTTGCCAAACAAACTCGGATCTGGTCGGAGGATGCTACGGATCTGGCGCTGGAACTGGAGGGAAGCAAAACCCGAGAAGATTTTGGACTCAGCTTTTCTTTGTTGAAAAAAGGGAGAGCACAAGTGATGAACATGATGCTCCATGGCAGATTGAAGAGCTTGGACAAAGCCTTCCGTGTGACTTGTCCGTCGGCGGTAACACATGGGTTCAACGGAGATTACCCCCCATAAACAAAGCACAGCAGCGGTGGAAGAATCCTCCCGACTCATTGCTGGTGAACAGAACAAACGATAGGGAAGAGACACCAAGAGGGCGAGAACAGAGAACCAGATCGATGGTCCTCGTCGCGTGCTTCGTCTGAATCTCCTTCCTTCACAGAACATGAAGAGAAACAAAGCAGAGCAAAAACAAAGCAGTAGCGTGAACAGCAGAAAGCAGAAAAGAGATGGTGGCCAGCGCCGGTGATAAAGAACCTCACCGGCGCCGGAGATCGTGAATCGCAAGGTCTCCTCGATGTTCGTGTCTGAGAGAGCGGCTAGGGTTAATCAAGCACTCTTCCCCCCATTCGGTGTTTTAAATAGGTATTGTTTTTTGGTGTTAAATGATTATTTAAACGTCAGGTACAAAATAATTTTCTCTTTTTACTTCTGTTCATAAAATCCAAAGACGATGTAACTTGTACTGTTATACAGTTATACTCAATAAGACAGGTTTCACGTGTAGTGCCCATAGACCACTAACTCAAATACATTTTTTCGTGTTATACTAATATATCACCAATCAGAAGAAAAAAAACTTAATTAATACGGAAACTGGAAAATTCTAGGACAATTATTGATCAACATTTTATAATGATGAAGAGAATGCGTCGTTGAACTGACCTAGTAATGTGAAAGATGGAATTGAATCAACATTATTATATTGGTAATTAATGATATGCTCCACAATTATAAATATGCGATATTAGCACCGACCATTTGGATAAGCCATACGCCAAATTTGCATGAGACCAAAACACTTGGAATTTGTAAACCAAAGCTAAGAATGATAGATGCTGATTGAAAGGGTATCTCATCTTCTAAAATGATCCAACATATTAAAAAAAACAAATAAAATTTATTTCTTATAAATAAAATAACACAGGTACCCATCACAGGTGGTTTTTTTTTTGTGAAAAAGAGAAAAAGAGAGAGACGGCATGTGAGATGGGCCAGACCCTCTGATCCGACTGGCATGAATGGCCTTTCGTGCGTGCGTTCTTATCTCTTACACTTTTTTGTTATGTTCATACTGTTACTAACGAAAGATTCATAACTGTTGTAATTCTTGTAAAAAAAAAACTGAATTTGAACCCCCTTTTTTTACATCAACTGATTTTGAACTTCAAGTAAAGCAAAAGTAAATTGAATATTATTCTCGTATAGCAGCTGAAAAAGATGTCAAGTGATGTTGATCATAGACTCCTAGTAGTTGAGTTAGAGTGGTTAAATTTTTGAAATCTTAGCCGAAGTTAAGAGTTTGAATTATTTTTTTGGAAAAGGAGTTTGAAACTCACGACTTATAAATCTGCATTATTTTTTTTTTCACCATATAGGAATTTTAAATATCTACATATTTTGAAGGTTGGTGTGGATTTCGTCCCATGATCTAGCATGGTTATAAGCTACTAAAACTATAATGATCAATATAAACTATCTCATTTGACTAGATAAATATTTAGCTCTTCGTTCCATACAATCCAGTGAAACTCGAGGTAGGCTCCTATCACCTTAGTTAAAACTCTTGACGATTGTGTTATGACTTGAGTCTTCAAGAATCTTCAGTAAATATTGCACTAGTATCTCAAGTAAAGTCAACTTCATCCTGCAGAAGATAATAGAAAATATTACGCTATATGGCAGTTTTCCACTTTCTAATAACATGACTATAAGGCAGTTTATGCTCCTCACATACTATCTTTTCTCACAATACACGTTCCAACGTCTTCCAATTCATAAAACAATTAAAATCTAACTAAATCCCTATATATTAACTGAGGAACATTTGAAAAGATATAACATCAATTTTGTAATAATTAAAAAAAACCTCTTGTTTATGTTTCAATCAATTAGGTAGTTAATTAGTCATACGTGTCAGCCTCACATTAAAATTGAAAAACATGTTGGTCGAATTCGATTTTTATATCTCACTATAAACATTTAATACCAACTATATGATATCATATGATATTAACTAAAGCAAGATGTCTATTTATTATATACTATTTTCTTAAATAAAACCTACGGAATTACCTTATGTGATTATGATATATATAGTAATTAATGATTTTAAATAATGAAGATTTGCTAATAATCTGTATGCTTTCTATAATTTTTGTTAAATTATTTACTATTAAAATAAATTACACAATTACATTAATCATATATTAAAATTTTAGATTTTTTTGTATATGATGTATATTAAATTTTCAATTACTAAAACTGTTAAAAGTCTCACATAAACTTTTGTGATCAATGTTTAATTTTTTTCTATAATAAGATACAATGATAATAAAATCACATAAATAAATAATTTTATTTTAATAGGTGTTTATGTATATATATATATATATATACTTCATATTGTTTAAATTTAAGTGTATATCATATATGATAGATAAGATTGATTGTTTTGATTTATTTATTCTAAAATTATTGCGAATAAACAAGAGGTCATTTGATTTATATGTGCAAGAAAATTTATTACATAATAGTAACTGATTTCTTAGTTATTTAATATATAATTATTATTTTATTATTTCATAATATTCAAAAAATATAAAATAAGTATTTATTCTGCACAAGGCGGAGATTTTAACCTAAGTATGTATCTCTTTAATAATTTTTAATCTTAAATATTTTCTAAATCCCATGCCAAAATAAAACAAAAAAACTAGAATAAACTCAAAAATCAATATTTATATCAGATAATAACCAAAATGACACAAAAAGGAAAAAAATATCGAATATAAATAGGATTGACACGTGAACGTAAAATTCTTATAACCATAATTAACTTTTAAATTGCTAAATCATGATATAAAACCGAGATGAGATAGTTTCATTGTAACCAAATAGTAGACATGAGATTCTTCGGCCTAAACGTTAGGTTTTTATGCGATAAATAATTTTTTGACCTAAAATATTTTTAAAAATGGGATCGGTTTATTAGTAAACAAATTGTGTAATTAACAAAAAAAGTTAAAAAAAATTGTTTAAGAGCCAAATATATTAATTCAATCAATAATATATAAAAAATTTCATACGATATTTTTAAAAATAATTTTCATATAAATTTACCATGCATCTTGCGTATGTCTTATCCTAGTCTTAACTAAATAAGAAAATAATATTTATTTTTAATTTTTTGAATATGACAATTTATGGTTTCTCTCTCTCTCTCTTTATTTTTTCTCTCTATTTATTTATCTTTATCTTCTACCATAAGATTCAGATATGTCCTCATGTCCCTGAGAATGATTTTTTTTTTTGTAAATTAAGCTACATTTGCGTAAATTTATTTATTTTTGTTCATTTTATTTTACTCTCTAACATAATAGTTTGAGGTATTTGATATGTAACTTAGTGCTCTTATTTTTATTTTTTTTGCTATTTTAGACTTTGAACAAGAATCATTTGCTGTTGACAAGATCTTGAAATATATTTTTTTTAGCCATTTCAAAGAATATCCATCTTCTTAAGGAATAAGCTTTATGACTCTTCAAATATTTCCTTGAAAGAGTTTCTAGCTAATTATAAGAAGCAGAGTTCATCAAGTTTTGTAGTTGAGGAAAGTGGAAGCTACCAGCTTAGGAAGATGAACTCAAGTAAGCCTTAAGGGCTTGTTGATGTGTCTATCAGTATATCTGTAGAAAGAAAATACTTTGGAGGTTTTATTAGTAATGTCTCTGAATTATGTTCATTTAGCATTTGTTTAGAATCTGTGAGGTTTTACTGGTAATGTCTTTGAACTATGTTTATTTAACTTGTGTATATGGGATGAAGGTGAAACCGACATAGATGAGTTCTCATCTTATGATGATATGCTTGCTGCACAAGATTTCACTCAACGATACAAGTTAAGAAGGCCAGAGAATATGTATTTCCAAGCTCATCGTTTTAGAAAACCTATTAGGTGTACAAGTGAACTAATGTACATGTAAGGTTTTGGGAATTTATGTACACATGGACAGTGAAAATTATGTGTACACGTTTGCAAGTTTTGCTTTTTTTGTACACATGTATGCCACAAATTCTATTGTACACATGTACACTCACGGATGTGCACAATTTTTTTGTTGTCGACATATGAGATTATGATAGAGATACGAAAGTTTATCTATTTTTTTTAGAAATCTTTTTATTATTGAAAGGGTGTGTAATCATTGGTCCATCAATTCTAAAGTGTACATTTTTACCATACCTACAAAAAGATTTCTATGTCATACGTCCAAGTTTTTTTTGTACACATGTACGCCACAATTTATATTGTACACATGTAGATTTACGGATGTGCACAATTTTTTTTTGTGGACATATGAAATTATGATAGTGAAGGGTAGTATTGTAATTTTATATATCTTCTTCTTCTTCATCGACACTCTCTTTCTACACAATTTGCAGCCATTTTTGTTTTCAGACATAAATCACCATTTTTGGGATGATTTGCTTTGATTCAACATCGTTTCTTTATTATTACCATTCAAATATGATAGATCCTTGATATAACAACTGGTTTTTGACTCAAATCACCATAACCTATATGTTTTTTAACTAACTTTGTGGCCGAGTATTCTAAACTCGCGGTGGCGGCGAAGTCATGATGTTCCGGACTTGGTAGTCCAAAATAGTTTAGGATCAAAATGCTAATCCAAGAAAAAATCCAAAAAAAAAACCAAAAAAGTTCACTGATTTTTTCGTTTTCTGGGTTTCAATATTTTAATAAATTTAAAACAAAAGCAAAAACAAAAATTCTTGTTGTTACGCTTAGTTAGGAGCACATATAAGGAAAAGCTAAATAGATCTATAAGGGTGATAAAAAAAAAAAAAAAGCTAATGGTTACACTTTTTCAAGGCCAACAATGTTTTTAACCACAGAAAACTATCCTAGTAGCACGAACTGCTATTTTGTTTTGCGGGATAAAAAGTTAAAAACTGATTCATAGTATAAATCACTCAAAGATAATATACTATTGATTTTAAGAGCCTGCAAGCCCTGTATACCTAAATGCCTGATATGTGGGAGATAAAATATCTTATGGATTTGATCAAAAAAAAAAATATATATATCTTATGGATTTACGTGTACATGTATATATACACAGTGACGCACGTGTGTGGGCGGGAGCAAATGGCGAGTGCGTGTAACGATGGAACACCGCAAGTACTCTGAAAGCGACCAATAGAAAAGCACCACTGTTTTAGAATATAATAACATGTCCCATCTCCATCCAACTCATGTATATACGTTTGATCTAACGGCTGTAATTGGTACCTTGATTTCATAACCTATCATCGTACACCGCTCCCTTCCTCTAACTTTTCTTTCTACGTAGGGACAACCCTTTTTTTTTTTTTAAATCTTATCGGCTGATCCGGTCGGCCCCGGGAAAAACGCACTTAGTGCTACAGAGTGGACTAGCCTGAAATCGTACCACACTGTCTGACCCGAGTTTAGAATACCTTCCGACTAATGTCAGAGGATAGACCAATCATCTGTTATGGCCCACCATGTAAACCACTCGGGCTGAAGCCCAAGTTCAGATTGGCCAAGTAGTGATAATTTAGTTCCCAAAGAGAATCGAACTCAGGACTGATGTGGGTACACACCAAGTCCCAAGAGATTGCCACTAGGCAACCTTATACTGTGCTCTTTTTTTGTTCCCTCCCCTACTCTTTATCTCTAATCTCGTTTTCCACTTTTAATAGAATTAAAAATCTTTTTCAATTTTTTTTTTAATTCAATAATGCAGTAAAAATAGAATTTTGCCCTTTCTATATGAGATTCCGACAAGTAAAACTATTTTTCATGGTTTACTCTATTTTTTATTCTATTTAATCATTTTTGATGATTTATTCCATTTTTACTCTAAAATAAAGTAACTATATAATAGAGTTTGAGTTTGATTTGATAGTATTCTATTTTAGAATAAAAAATAGAGTGATGAACAAAAAAAACAAGTTACTTTATATTTGAAGTAAACTTATTTTTCATTTTATTATAGAATGAAAAATATAATATCATTGGAATATTTTTACTATAAACTCTATTTCAAAGTGAAAAATATAATAGAGTTGGAAATACCCTAATGCATGCATCATTTAAGCAAAAATGTAGAAAAGAAAATCCTAAAAGCGCGTCCTGCCATTTTTATCAGGTGATTTCTCTGTCAACCTTACGTATTGCTATTCTTTCATATATAAATAAATATATATATTAATAACTCCCACACTTCCATTTCACATCACACAATCAAATAATGAGGCAAAAGAATACACCCAATGAAATGAAGGAGCACTTAATTTATGGCGTACTCGCGCGCGCCTCAACTAATAACTAATGATACTCTCTCCCTAGGTACAAATACAATCACATGTATTAAAAAAACTATTTTTTATCTAGAAAATATTATTAAAACTATAAATTAATGGTATTCAACTAATTAAAAAATAGACTATTAAAATATGATTGAGTATACAGTTTTTAATAAAGTAAAAGTTATCTAAAAAAATGAAAACATCTTATATATTAGAACATCAAAATTCTGTAAAACATCATATTTTGACCAGAAGGAATAATAACTAAGATCTTTTTTTTTTTTTGAAAAAAGGTTTAATAACTAAGATCTTAGTTTATATTATACACAAATACAAGCTTATCTATAGATGTTGGCAAAAAAAATTATATGTGGTCATATAGAACACTGAAACATATTGTTCTTTACACAGTTACATTATATCTATATATTTTATTTTCTATGTAAGTAACTATGGCTGTTTGCTTTTCTTTTTCACTTCATAAAAAAAACTTTTTAGTTTTTATTAATGTCCAAGCCAAAGAATACGGGAAAAGAGTACGTATGTAAGATATAAAGAATCTTCCAAATAAGTTTTAAATGCATTTAATATGGATATGAAATATATACATGTATTAGTAGAGTGCTCAACAACATGCTATGGATTTCTATCCTCCTCATTTTCATATTTCCTTTCTGCCCATGTCTATTTATAGAAGAAAAAATGATGAGAAAGCCGTGGATCAAGTTTTTAGTAGTTGGATAGAATCAATCTTAAATCTACGATCATAGGTGACAAAAAAAAAAGTGACGAACCACGACATGTTTTCAGGGAATGTGATGTGGTATTATCAGTTAGCTTTGGCGTCGCTAGATAGGCTTTTTCTTGGTTATAGAGTTTAGATCCATCGCAAAATCGTCAACGTTCTACAAAATAATTTGATCAATAAATTATTTTCCTAATACAGTTTTGCTGACACCCGAAAAATGATTTTTTAATAACCGAAATAATCATCAAAGAACATATTATATGATAGAAATAATGACCGTGACGTGAGGAATTAACACTATATATATATCTAATCCAATATAAGATGCATGATCATGTATGTGTACTTAAAATATGCGACTGTAGTACAACGTAGTTGATCAATTATCATACACAGAGACGAGGTTGGATGTATAAGCTTATGATTAAAAAAAAATTAAGAAAATGAAAGTACAATACTAGTATAATATAGTTCTCCAAGAAAGAAAAAAAAAATACTATAGTATAGTTTAGGTACATGGACGGCGTAACGAAGTTTCGAAGTCGGGAGGAGCAATACATAAGAAAAAAAGACACGAGCCCCCAACTGTAATAAAATCAGAAGTAAGGGGTAAAGTAGTAATATTCGTGTTCTTTGGGGGAAGAACAAGTTGCTTTAAAAATGTTAAGCAAGAACATAAAAGACCCGCTCTGTTCGGGTACGGGTCAAAACAGCCATTGTGGTTCTATCTTCCTTCTCATTCAAATAAGAGAGCGAGAGGAGAGAAGTTAGTAAACTTTCGAGCAGAGAATATAATAATAATAGCAGAAGCTAGCTCCGCCACGTCGCCGCCACTTTTCTTTACCGGAGAAACCTTCCTAAACAAAATTAAAAAAAAAAAAAACAGTCTCTTTCTTTCTTTCTTTGTCTGATTATTATTCCTTCTGTACACATGTTGTGTAACAGTTGAGCAGTTGCATGCCCATCACTTTCTTTTTCAGTTCCCGGTCATAAGCTTCTAACGAAACCAAAAGCACAGCTTAAAGAAGATCTATTTGTACCAGGCTGAAACGACACCTTCTCCTGTAGTTTTAGTTACAGCTCGAGATCTGTGTTTCTTTCTTGACTTCTGAGCTTTTGGCGGTGGTGGGTTTTTTTTATATACACTATTTTAATGAGAGTTATCAGCGGGATTACTGGATAAATTACAAGTAATGAAGGAGTTGAAGATTCGGAGAAGCAGCTTTGAGGTCGGCGAGACTAAGATTGCGAGCTTATTTGGCTGAAAATCAAATCAAGACGTGGTTGATGTGTGTTCTGTTCTGTCAGAAGAACTACTCTGTTTCTTTTTTTCCTGTTAGATTTGAGAAAAGATTTGGTAGGTGAATGAGTGGGAGGTGGAGGGAAACAGTTAAAGAAAGTTAATACTTTTTTTGGTGTTACTCCCAAGTCATAATTACATTTTGGCATCTTGGATCTTTGAAGAAACAAACTTTGAAATTTTTGTTTGCTTTTTTAAGTTACATATAAAAAAAATAAGAAGATGAGATTGTCTTCAGCTGGGTTTAATCCTCATCCTCATGAAGGTATTATTACTCTATCTCTCTCTATTGCTTGATACTTGCAAATGTAGAAACTTTGTTTTTTTTTTTTTTGTGGGAGATTTTAAATATAACTTGTGTGTGTTAAAGTTACAGGAGAGAAAAGAGTTCTTAATTCTGAGCTCTGGCATGCTTGTGCTGGTCCTCTTGTCTCACTACCTCCTCTTGGAAGCAGAGTTGTTTATTTCCCTCAAGGTCACAGTGAACAGGTCTGTCTTCTTCCCTTATGCTACTTTGAATTCTTTTTGTTACAGATTAGTAGATTACTGAAGAATCTGTGAACATTTTTGTGTACTTTCAGGTCGCTGCTTCAACCAATAAAGAAGTGGATGCCCATACACCAAACTATCCGAGCTTGCAACCACAGCTTATCTGTCAGCTTCACAATGTCACAATGCATGTGAGAAATATTCTTTTATGAGAATAGTGTGTTTATTCTGTTATGTGATTCGGGACTTTTTTTTTCTTAAAATTTCAGGCAGATGTTGAAACTGATGAAGTATATGCACAGATGACTTTACAGCCGTTGAATGGGGTATGAGACTTTTTACATGTAATCCATACTTTTTACTTTTTATGAGGATTTTGTCGGTGTTATGAACAGTTTTTCTTGTTTGAATGCCAGCAAGAGCAAAAATATCCTTACCTTGCGGCGGAGTTAGGTGTCCCGAGTAGACAACCTACAAACTATTTCTGTAAAACTCTGACGGCTAGTGATACCAGCACTCATGGAGGTTTCTCTGTCCCTCGCCGAGCTGCTGAGAAAGTTTTCCCTCCCTTGGTAATTTTCATCTTCTACTTACTCTGAAGTTTCTTTTCTTTGAAACTTAGCTAATGATTCTTTTTTTTTGTGTGTTCTTCAGGATTACACACAGCAGCCTCCAGCTCAAGAGTTGATGGCAAGAGATCTGCATGATAATGAATGGAAGTTCAGACATATTTTCCGAGGTTAGATTTCACCCAATTAAAGTTCAGTTTCCTTCATTATAAGTTTATAACCAATGTTGAAAAAAATTGGTGTGATTTTCTTAAATCCGATTTATGCAACTCAAATCGATCTAGGCGGCAAATCAGTCATAACCAAAACTATTTCTTAAATTCGGTTGATTTATGAAACTCAAATCGGTTTGAACCGTTATAAATTGGATAAAATTGGTTTAAATCGATCTAAATTAGTCTGAATCGATTTAAATTGGTCTAAATCTGTTAAATTAAGCATTTTTGTTAGTGAAAGTCCACAAATTTGTCTACTTTATTATTTTTTGCATATGTAATTTTATGATTCATTAAATTAATTTTATAATTAAACCATAAAACTAAAATAATTAATGTAAAACGTAATATATATAAAAATTAATCAATAATCTGTTAATCCGCCTACCGATTTTTTCAACAGTGGTTATAAGTTATAACTAATAAACAAAGACAGTTACTGACTCTGCTTTTGTTTATCTCCTCTCAGGCCAACCGAAAAGACACCTTCTTACTACTGGTTGGAGCGTATTTGTGAGTGCTAAAAGGCTTGTCGCTGGTGACTCCGTTCTTTTCATCTGGTTAGAACCACTTCTTCAAATATCGATAGTTGTGAATGGTGTGGAGCTCATGTCATTTTTGTTTTTAACATCAGGAACGATAAGAATCAGTTACTTCTTGGTATAAGACGAGCACACCGGCCACAAACTGTCATGCCTTCATCTGTTTTATCAAGTGACAGTATGCATTTAGGCCTTCTTGCTGCAGCAGCTCATGCAGCCTCCACAAACAGTCGCTTCACCATCTTCTATAACCCAAGGGCGAGTCCATCAGAGTTTGTAATACCCTTGGCTAAGTACGTGAAAGCGGTTTATCACACTCGTGTCTCTGTTGGCATGAGGTTTAGGATGCTGTTTGAAACTGAAGAATCAAGTGTTCGTCGGTATGTAACTTAACAGAGTTCTTATCTATTAGCACCTGAACGTTCCTCTTCAAGATTATTCATTTCTTGGCAGGTACATGGGTACAATAACTGGCATTTGTGATCTAGATCCTGCTCGGTGGGCTAATTCTCATTGGCGGTCCGTTAAGGTTCATTTCTCTAACCAAATCTTTGCTTTCTTGTATACATATATATCATCATCTTGATCATGGTGCAGGTCGGATGGGACGAGTCCACTGCAGGAGATAGGCAACCGAGGGTGTCCTTGTGGGAGATTGAGCCTTTAACGACATTCCCTATGTATCCTTCTCCTTTTCCTCTCAGGCTTAAACGTCCCTGGCCTTCAGTTCTCCCATCTTTTCATGGTAATTGTTAATTTCAGAACTTGATTCATCCCTTGAAAATTTGTATATATAGTCTAATCTTTTTATACATATATACTAGGTAAGTAAGCGTGCGATATCGCAGGGGGACTCATTTTTATAAAAATAAATATACCACTTTATAACTTATATTTTTATATAAAAACTTCTTAATTTTACTTTCGAGAAAGTTCTCATTTCAAAACGTAGAATGTATGTGTTTATATTCATTTATAGATAATACTAAAATGTATATTCTAATCTTGTCTCCTCTTTTTTTGTTTATGTAGGTCTTAAAGAAGATGATATGGGTATGGGTATGGGTATGAGTTCACCGCTTATGTGGGATCGAGGGCTTCAGCCTATGAACTTTCAAGGTATGGGAGTAAACCCGTGGATGCAGCCGAGGCCGCTTGATGCTTCAGGCTTGCTTGGTATGCAGAATGATGCTTACCAAGCAATGGCTGCAGCTGCACTTCAAGACATGAGAGGCATTGATCCTGCTAAAGCTGCTGCTTCTCTTCTTCAGTTCCAAAATCCTTCAGGTTTCTCAGTGCAACCTCCTTCCTTAGTGCAGCCGCAAATGCTGCAGCAGCAACTCACTCAGCAGCATCAGCAACAACTCTCTCAGCAGCAAGTGGTGGATAATCATAATCTGTCTGCTTCCAGTGCTGCTATGTCTCAGTCAAACACGTCTCTACTCCAGTCAATGACACCTCTTTGTCATCAACAAAGCTTCTCAGACACCAACGGAGGAAACAATCCCATCACTCAACTCCACACTCTCCTCAGTAACTTCCCTCAAGACGAGTCTTCTCAACTGCTCAACCTCACTAGAACAAACTCTGCAATGACTTCTTCAGGTTGGCCATCAAAGCGCCCTGCAATTGATTCATCCTTCCAGCACTCTACAGCTGTTAACAACAACCAATCAGTAATGGAGCAGTTAGGACAGTCCCACACAAGTAACGTTTCTCCAAATGCTGTCTCGTTGCCTCCATTCCCCAGTGGTCAAGAAGAGAACCCCTCAGACCCTCACAGCCATCTTCTTTTTGGAGTCAACATAGATTCATCTTCCCTTCTGATCCCAAACGGAATGTCAAACCTTAGAAGCATTGGCATTGAAGGCGGCGACTCCACCACTCTACCCTTCACATCATCAACTTTCAACAACGAGTTCTCTGGTACAATGACGACACCTTCTAGTTGTATAGAGGAACCAGGTTTTCTACAGCCCTCAGAGAACCAACAGTCTAATACCTTTGTGAAGGTAAATTAAAGTGTGTTTCTTGTTTCGCACGTAACTAGTGATGACCTAATGCAAATGTTCTTGCAGGTGCACAAGTCAGGTTCTTTTGGACGATCGTTGGATATAACGAAGTTCAGCAGCTACAACGAGCTGCGAAGCGAGCTTGCTCGCATGTTTGGCCTCGAAGGCCAATTAGAAGATCCTGTGAGATCAGGCTGGCAGCTTGTATTTGTTGACCGAGAGAACGATGTTCTTCTCCTCGGCGATGACCCTTGGCCGTAAGTTACTTCCCTCACTTGTCTCACATGGCATTGTTCCACTGATCTAACTTTGTGCTTACACCTTCATCGAGCACAGGGAGTTTGTGAGCAGCGTGTGGTGCATTAAGATACTCTCACCACAAGAAGTGCAGCAAATGGGTAAAAGAGGCCTTGAGCTTCTCAACTCTGCTCCATCTTCCAATAATGTGGATAAGGTCCCGAGCAATGGGAACTGTGATGACTTGGGGAACCGGTCAGACCCGAGGAGTCTCGGTAACGGTATTGCATCCGTTGGGGGTTCGTTCAACTACTAGACAAGTAGAAAGAAAAAACTCTTTTGCTTGGTGTTCAAGTTATTAAGTATTGATCCTCTTAGTTTAATTACTAGCTTTTTATCTCTCTTTATTACTTGAGAAGAGAGCTTTGTGTTGGACTTTGTGGAAACAGAAAAAAAAAAAACTATATCTGTCGTAATACTGTAATTATAAAATCTTTTGGTCTTTTTCTTTTACTTATATGAATATTTTTACTGAACTTTTGTTATGTCATTTTCGTTGCTCACCACTTCTCCAATCAACTTGATGGTTTTGGTCTTTTGGAGCTATTAAGACTTTTGTCTGAAAGTCACTGGTCCACATAGAAATGAGAAAGTGATTTTTGTGTCCCAGTTCATTTATTGGTTTGTGTGAAACACCGAAATATTCGGACCCGCTATTCAGGGCGCGCTTTACACTAAAACTAGATCTCGTTTTGCGTCAGCAGTAACCTTTTTTCTTGACACGTATCGATCCGTAGTTCGTACTCGTAATACACTTTTATTGGTACATCAATTAAGATATACCCTAACGTTTATAGTATATGGTATTGGATTTTTACTGACCAATCATCATCGGGGATAAGCTAGAGGATGTTTCTTCCAAGAACACGTAGCTTCTCCTCTCATGGCGGAAGCATTAGCGATTCGAGCAGCTCTCGGACATGTGCAGAGCCGGGCCTGAGATTTCCGGGGCCCTATTCAGAAAAAAAAAATTGATTTTACCTAAGAATCAAAAGAAAAAATATGTGGTTTTCTTATGAACTTATGTTTACAAAGAAGAAGCTAAAGAACCAGTTTTGTAAGTTTCTTCTGGTGAGTTAAAAAAAAATTTACTATAATATTATAAATCATTTAAATAAATAAAAAAATAGAGAAAATCAAATAACTTACTTGGTAATGCTACAGACCCACATAATATTTTATTCTGTACACCACAAACCAAAACTCTGATTTTTAATTTGTCTTGCACTGTTGCACATAAGATTACACATACTAACATTGCATAAGCAAAAATTAAGAGTGGGGTCCCATTAGGTGGGGGTCCCATACGAATGTTTCGTGAGCCTTGGTACAAGCCCGCCTCTGGACATGTGGTATCTTTTATCATCAACCACATCTAGCTTCGATTAGACTGCAAAGGGCATGTACAAGCCATTACCACGAATTGACGATCTAGAGAGCTTTTTGGAATTCTAGCAAACATTTTTCTTTAGTTTTTTTTTCAAGCATTTTTCATTTCTAGGATTTTCAATGAGCATGTCTTTGTAACAAAATTTTCCAAGTGGACATGGCTTCATGCTATAAAGTCCTCTAAATTTTTAATATAATTCAGTTGCTAAAAAAAATAGTATGTGGTATTGAAAACAAAATAGCAAAAAAACAAACGTAAGATCAATGTAAGTTTTGTTTTCACCAAAGTATAAGGAATATGAAACGAAATTTGTAGAATGGTTACAACATAGAAACGTGAACGTGATATCCATAAATATCTTGCAACATAGAAGAATTTATGATTAGGGCTTGTGTGTGTGTGTTTTTAGAAACTATTAGGGTTTGTGTGTTGATTGGCTATTAAGAGAACTAGGAATGGAACCCCGCGATGTCGCGGAGGAAAACTATAATAACAATAATATATTAAAATGTTTAGAACCAAAAAATAATAGTATATAGAAGTCAACATTTAAAAATATTTATATAATTAATATAGTTAAAAATAAAAGGACGAATATTAAAATATTTTTAAATTATTAAAAATTAATTGTAAATAAAAGATATAAAACTGTGATAAAAAGATCCAATCTCTTAATTCTATATTTTGGTTTGATATTATCAATAGAGTATACAAACGATTTTTTTTTTTTGAGAAAGTGATATAACTCTTCAAAACATTTTCTTGTAATGTTGAATTGTTGAAAACAGTATAATACAATTTTTATTTATAAGACAAAATTTTGAAATATATATTTTAAGATTTTTTAAAAAAAAGCCTGCCAGATACCTAAACACCAAAAATACATGGTGAAAAAAAAATCTCTAATAACATTTGTGTGTTTTTATTTTATTTTATCTTTTCAGTTCTAAAATTCACATGCAATTGCTAATGTAAGATAAGACAACTAAATTTTCTTTTTCTTTTAGGCTAGGATACAAGAGATACAAACAGAAATTTCCGAGGTTTACATGTGATTCTACAAAGATCTTTTATGTTCCTTTGGAGTAGTGAATCTCTCTTCATTTCTTTATCTATTTCTTTCTTTGTTTTGATGTTTCTTTTTGTTGTATTTTTTCATTGCTAAAACCTATAATATATATATATATATAGACCAAATATTGCAATGGTTAACAACCAAAGATTGCAATGGTTGATCACCAAATGTTGCAATGGTTGAACACCAAAACTTGCAATGGTTAACCATTAAGGATTATAATGGTTCATTTAAACAGTTGCAAATATTCATCCAAACAATTGCAACCATTCATTTAAATGGTTGCATCAGTTCACTTAAATCTCTAAAAACATTATATATATATAAAAACAAAGAAAATACAGATTTAATTAACAAAAATAATTATAAGCGAAAAGGTATAATACACAATTATACACAATTCTACCCTTTTTATGTTTGATATAATACTTGTGGAAAAGTTAAGTCGTACTTACGTATGACAAATACAATTATACACATCAACATTGTGTTTGTGTAATGTTTTAGGTGACGCAAGTAAACACACAAAAACAAAATTAATAGAATTGAAAAAAAAAACATGATTAAAAAGAAATATTGTTGTGAAAAAAAACTTTAAAAAATGAAAGTAGTTATAAACTAAAAGACATTAAAAACTGTTATGAACAAAAAGATACAATGAACAGTCAGTCATGAATAAAACTATAATGAAAAGACATATTCTTTAGAATTAATTGAAATACACTTTTAAAAATAATAGCAGTTATAAACTAAAAGGTACCAAAAACTATTACGAACAAAAATGTACAATAGACAGCCATGAATAAAACTATAATGAAAAAACATATATCTTATAATTAATTAGGATTGCTATTATTAGTAGATATAGTGATCGGTTAATAAAAAACACAAGTCAAATAAATAACAAATCTGATAAAGAGATATTTGTAAGTATATGGTTTGATTTGTGGTGTATGAATGTGATTCACATATATCTTTAGTGGTGGGACTATGAATTCTAAGTAAGAAAATTGGGAATTGTTTAAAATAATGTTGGGTGCATGTGATAGGAACATTTATAGATGACACAAGTTGGGGCACTTTCATGAGCCCTAGTTAAACAGTGCATGGTGACCCATCATTTTGAAAGTTCTCACCTTTTTTTTCTTTTTCTTTTTTACCTATTAAAATTAGTTTTCTTGTTTAAAAAAAAAATTGTTTCATCCTGTTGGAAAATCAATTGTTATTTTAATATTTTTTTAATTGTTCATATGATGTCGCAGCCATTCATTACAAGGTAAAGAATAGATTAAAATGAAGATGTAATAACTTAGCTTTTGTCTACTACACATGGAATCATATGTCTTTTCTAGATAGATGTCGTAAAACTATTCTTTCAAACTTATTGATTTTTTTCTCATGACGTTAGTTCATGATATAATAATTTTCTCATTTTTATTTTAAGTTTTAGAAGCAGAAAGTGACATATGAAATTCATTTGATTTAAAACATGCATCAATCCATAACTGATTGTACTTATTTTATCAATCAACATAAATTTGGAAGAAACCTAAGCCGGAATTCGATCTTCAATACAAACTTTTCAAACTCTAAAGGAATGCAAAAAAATTCTTTTAAGTTTGCTGTTGAAGACCTTAACTTCATATAGTAGATAAATTATAAATAATTAAATGATACATGTAAAAAAATCAAATTTATTTCAACAAGAAGTTCAGAGAATCTGTATCAATTAGTTGTATGGACAATTTGCCAAATGTCTAAGCTTGCAAAGAAAATTTAGTGTATGAAATTGATTTTGACATAATTAGGGAAGTAACAGTTATGCTTCTATTGATCCGGTTTTAACCTTATCTCTTATAAGTAGTAGGTGGAGGAGAAATATATAGATGATGTAGATAAAGTGAAGTATGGCTAATATTTACATATGAAAAAATATAAGTAAGCTACGTTATATTCATAATAACTACATACGGTTTACATTCTTGGGTTTGAAAGCTCACAGGTGTATTATTCCAATTTGACGAAATAGTATAGGACACCAGCCTAACATCTAACTCCTACAGATTAGACTCTCACATATCAGATAAATAGTATACTCAAACCCCTAGTTATTAAAGCTAAACCCTAATTAGTAAAATATAAACCCAAATATAATTAAATGTTTTGCCTATATTTTTTTTAATGTATCATCTATAGTATGGACCATAAATTTTAAACATTATACACCAGCTTAAATACTACAGCCGAAGACAAATTCCTAATTACTAAATTGTTCCAGAAACAACCAGGAATGCATATTCTCTTAGTTTGAAAGGTTGTGCGTGTTCTATTCCATATCATTGAAATAGTATAGGATCTCAACTTGCCCTCTAACCCCTATATAGTATACCGTCCCACAACCATTAAATACTACACCCAAACCCCTAATTAGTAAATCTAAACCCTAATCGGTAAACTATAAACCCAAATATAACATATATATAACTGTTGAAATAGTATATGAGCTCAATCTAACCTTTAACCTTTACATAGTAAACTCTCACACAACCACTAAATATTACACCTAAATCCCTAATTAGTAAATCTAAACTCTAATCATTACACTATAAACCCAAATATAACTTATGATTATTATTCCATTCGACATCACATTGTATTTTATGTTATTTGATGGTATAATAAATTTTATTCCATTTATGTTAACTATATTATTTTTCTTTACAAATCATATACACACCAATAAAACTCATATACATACTGATACAAAACTAATATCAATGAAACATGGAACAACAACCAATACATAAAATTTGTAAACTACAGTTGCAAACAAGATTGAATCTTCTTTTTCAAGCATCGAATGAAATATATAACATGATAAATAGTACATTATATATTAATAAACATGGCAAAAAGAGAAGTGTCGAATTTGAAAGGAAGACAATCTATTCCATTTCATAAAATAGTATAGAAATACATCTTGTGTTCAACTCCTTCCTCTTCTTTGTTACACGCAATTCTACAATCATGTATTCAAGTCTCTTTCCTCAATTTTTTTTCGTATTCGCCATATCTAATCTCACATGCAACATAAAATGGATGCACAGAGCCGCAATACTGTCGTCGCAACTTTAGATTTCAGAATCGGCGAATTCTTTGACTCTCTTCTTAGAAAGAGTCCTCATAATTGGCCTGCTCTTCCAAAATCCGTCGACGGATGTACTTGAAAGCTTCGTAATCGCTGAAGAAGGAGAAAAAAATTGTTAAGCTTCCTCAGTTATTATATGTTAAAAACTTAATACAGTGAAAAGTTTGTGACAGACAAATAGCTACGTCCATCTATTCAAATAAATAATATCTAATATATATTTAATTTTTTTTACGGGTTATCCCGGTTGATTAAAAGGGCAAAACTACATTATTACACATTATACAACACGTATTGGTGGAAATTAGGGCAAATAGTCGGTAAATTATAATTTTTTTTGTGCTACTGGATGCAAATTCCCTTAGTTGTATACATGATTTTTTTGAACTTTAGTTATATACATGATTACTCTGAACTTTTGTGAAATATAGACAATTTAGTTAAAAAGTAATGATATTAAAAAAATTACTTAAAACCGGGAATTTTACTTTAAAAAACGGGGAATTTTACGTTAATATTTTACTTGTCTTTTTATCAAAGACCAATCCTGATTGTATATATCTTCTATTTATTTTGTTGACTAAGTGAACTAGAATTAGATCATGGTTTGATTTTATGTTAAATGTATGAGATAAAGAAGATTTCAGAAATTGATAAATCAAAGTTGATAAAAGAGCGGTACTACCGTAGTCAAATTGAAGTATCATGATTCATGATACAATATTACAAATGAATATAACCAAAATAAGCTTTTAGAGATAAGGGTTTTGAGTGGATATGTAAGTTGTTACCGTACGACTAGTTTTTCTCATTTATCTTCATTTGAAACGACGAACAGAAAACGTCAAATGAGATATTAATGATGGTCGTCGAAATACTTTTCTGAGGCAAAGTAAAAAAAGGACTTATATAAAGGAAAGAACCAATCAACCTTCGTTGTTTTTTATGCCATGGACCTACTAATTAGTTAATATTATTATTTTCGAATGAATGTAAAATATTATTCAATCAAACTTTTTTTTACATCAAATGCTTTTATTGTTGATTAGAGAACATAATCAATAAATTAAACAAATAATTCAATTCTTTTGAACTTCAAATATGAGAGGAATCTTGCGTTCTTGATCCACATGTGAGATAACAAGTTAAGTCTCACATTGGAAATTAAACAAAAAAAAGTTTAATATATAAAGAGATATCCAACTCTAATAGTACGAGTCCAAAAATAAATCCATGCGGGCCAGCCTCTTAGGTCCAAAGTGGACAATATCGTACTAATCGGATAATATAGATTTGGACATGGGATTTCACAATCCCAACAATTTGTATCAGAGCCAGGTTGACGAAGATCTGCAAGAAGACCAAAATACCCTTTAAATAAAAATGAGATCCTTAAGTTTGGCATAGATTAGTCAGAAAATCATGAAACCTGTGATGCAGTGGGAGAAACATCCTCAAAGGAAGCCCTGCGATTACTGGTACACGGTGGTACCGAAGATAATTCGCCGAAGGAAACATATGAGATAAATGTGGTCCTTAGCTTGGGGGGAGAATATGAAATAACAAGTTAAGTCGCACATTGGAAATTAGACAAAGAAAAAATCTAATATATAAAGAGCTATCCAATTCTAATAGTACGAGACCTTTTGGGAATGAGCCCAAAAATAAATACACGCGGGCCAGCCTTTTAGGCCCAAAATGAACAATATCGTACTAATCGGATAATATAGAGTTAGGACATGGTAACAAACCCCTCCCCAAGATTTCAATCGCCTTTCCTTTGACGGGTAACAGTTTCAGGCCAATAGTTTTGTCCACACATTTGATCAGAACCTTCACATCCCTTGGCTTCTCTCTTTGGCGTCGAGCATTTCGTTCTCTCCGTAAGCTGTGTACCAGAGATTGGAAAGTGTAACGAAGTTTTAACTAATCTGGGTATCAAGAATAATTAGATGTAAGAAATAAACTGATCTAAGTTTACCAATCTTTTACATTTATCTGATGCTTTAGGGTAACCAAGTTGTAATCACAAGTTTTAACTCCTAATTTTCATTTAGTTATTTGATATTTACCATTCATCAAAGAAAACACACTCAAGCCCCAAATATGATGATTGATCATTAGCTAACTGGACCAAAAGTACTCATGAACTTTCTAACCATTGGACCCATAGCTCAAAGCCCAAATATATCAGTGTAAAGGGCCACTAGTGACAGTTATTTGGTGAGCAAGTAAACATTATGTGAACATGTAACCATAACGCCAAGCTTTTACTCCCAGTGGTTTATACGGCCTACAAGTGGTTTCTGTTTTTATCGGTTCAGGTTTAAATTGTTCCTTTAGGGCCTTAGGCAATAGCAAGCCCCAACGTAAGACACAATCTTTGCCATTCTCTTTTGAACCCAAGCAACAAAAGATGCATTCCAAAAAAAAAAGATGCATTCGATTAATATATTACACAAAGGGATTTGAGAAGCAAATCCTGATTAACTCAAAAGACAAAAAGTCATTCCAATGCCTCATGAGAACCAACCACAACATATCTTGTATCCTGACGCCGGTATTTGACCAGTTTCCCTGATAAATTCGGCTTCAGCCACTGCCTTCTCGGCATCACGGGCTTTTCTAGCTTCCGCGGAAGCCCGTTTCTCTTCAGACCTTTGCTTAGCCATTGCTATTTTATTCACTATCTTTGCTTCAGCTTCAGCCTTCATCTGCTCAACTTTAGCCTACCAACAATGCTTTATCAGTGACTTTTATGTAAGTGATCAAGCAAAAGTATCCAAAAAACGCCTCACGTACATACCTCAATACGTTGCATTTCTGCTTCGAGTTTGGCTTTCTCCTGGCTTTCCCAAGCTTGGATTCTGATCTCCTCACGCTTATACCTAAAGAAAATTTTGAGTGTTAAAAAAGAAATGAAAACAAGTTTTTTTAGGTATTCTGCTTTATGTTTCTTCACTGACAAGTTTAGTACTATTTGGTTAAAGAACACAAACCTTGCATTATGTTTTGATTTTTCTGCTTCTTCCCAAGCAATCGCTCGTTTATCAAACTCAATCCTCTGTGTCTCCTCTGCGTCTACATTGTTTTTATTGTTCTCCTCTTCTTCTTTACTTGCCCAAGCCGCGATGTTCATCTTCCCTAACCGAACCCCGAGGGTTACTATCTCTCTTCTCGTCTTCGCTTTCATTTCCTCCTCAGATAGTTCTCTTTTTGTGTTTGCTGACAGGTCTTGTGACTCTGCTTGTTGGCCTCCTCTAGGAGTAGAAGGCAGAGACGAAGTCGGGCTGCGAAGAGGAGTTGTTGCACCAAATGGTGTTACAGATCTTGACGGTTCTTGACTCGGTATTGGTGTCATATCAGTTCCCATATCTCTCATACATACAGAGCGTATCACAGGACCAGCTTCACACAAAAAAAAATCAAGCTGATTCAATATTCAAAACTCTACTAAAAAACAAGGGCAACTCTTCAAACTAGTACATTTAAAGGTTTATCCTAAAAATAGCATCCATTGATAAAATTTGCTAAAAATAACACTCGGTCATTTGAATGCTAAATTACTCTAACTCCTAAACTCTAGTCTCACCTCCACCCATAAATACAAAACTATAAACCCTAATCACAAAACCTTAAACTCAAATAGAAAATATATATTTGCTATTTTTTTTATTTTTAATAGATGCTATTTTTCTAAATCAGCTTATATGATACAATTGTCATAAAATATGATTTAATGATATGTGAGGGCATTTTTCAAAAAAAAAAACAATTAATCACCATTTTTACCTGGTGTTTCGTCACGTGATGAATCCTTTGTTGTGTCCACAAGACCATTGCTTTGTGTTGATTGTTCGATCAACAAGTTTCCTCCATAACCTTGAGTTGGAATTGGATGTGGCACCGTGGGAACATACCTAGGGAACTTCTCGAACCCATCAGTTTGCATCCTAGATTTGTTATGCTCGTAAACTGTATTATCGGTCACAACTCTAGCAGGCAATCGGTTCCCTTGACCGTTCTTCCTCATCACCATGTTCTGTCTGCTCATTATCCACTTCTCAGCATCATTCCACTTGGATGGCATCTGTCTCGAAGGGTATGCTCTTGAGACATGATTCTGATTCGAACGCTCTCCACGAACACCACCGTGAAACTCGAAGCTTGATGAGCTGGCGTTACTGTCATAATCAACATTTTCATCTTCTTGTGGTCTCAGAGCCATACTCAAGTCAGCCTTTTTCAGTTGCTGAGGTTTCGGTTGATTGGTTTCTCTCGTAAGACCTTCAGACCGATGTCTCGAGGCTTGAGTATCGCTTAGGTCCAAAACCGACAGTTTAGCTACTCCTTTGTCCGTTTTTGAAGCCGCCACTAACAAGAACAGAGCAAAAGAGACAAACTTTAGCCAAGAGCAGAGCAAAGACAAACTCTAGCCAAGTTAAATTGAATTAAAGGCTTCAATTGTAACATGGAGCAGAGAGATAAATCAAGAACAGAGCAAAAAGAGAAAAGCTTTAGCTAAGAACAGAGCAAAGACAGAGACTTTGACCGAGAACAGAGCAAAGACAGAGACTTTAGCAAAGAACAGAGCAAAGACAGAGACTTTAGCCCAGAACAGAGGAAGACAGAGACTTCAGCCGAGAACAGAGCAAATACAGAGACTTTAGCCAAGAACAGAGCAAATACAGAGACTTTAGCCAAGAACAGAGCAAATACAGAGACTTTAGCCAAGAACAGAGCAAATACAGAGACTTTAGCCAAGAACAGAGCAAATACAGAGACTTTAGTCAAGAACAGAGCAAAAACAGAGACTTTAGCCAAGGGCAGAGCAAAGAGTAGACAGAGACTTTAGCAAAGAACAGAGCAAAAACAGAGAAGTTAGCGATTCTAAGACAAATTGAGAGACTAAAGACGAGAGACAAAACCATTATCATCTTCGTATGAATCAGATTTAGAAGCAAGCAAGCTGTTCTTGGAGAATTCAGTGCCGTCCGAAACTTCAAGACGAACAGGAGATGTTCTTGAAGAGTTATTGTTAGATCCTTCTCTCTTTTTGTTATTGTGCGGACCCATTAGCTTCATTCTCAGCTTAGTCGGCGAGAGTATGCTCTTCTGCAAGATATAAACCGAAACTTGTGTTGCATTTTTCATGGCGTCAATAGTTTAAAGGACGAACAAATAAACCTTTTTCAGATAAAGCAAAACTGTTTGATTGAAGGGAGGAGGAAAAGGATGAAAATTAACAGTGAACATAGATTTAGAAAGAAAAAGTTCATATCTTCCTCCCAAAAATTCTTCAACAGAGGAAACTCACTGTTAAGGTAATGGATGTTGTACTTGAGAGAGAGAGAGAGAGAAGAGTTAATTACCTGCTGCACCTTCTCAATCCTCTCGTACTCCATGGCCAATGCCAAGTCCTCTCTATCTGTTTATGTATATATATATTTCTACAGATTATATAAATGAATGAGGTTGAAGTAAGACAAGACCAGCTTTGTCTCGCTAATCCTCTCTCCTCTCGAGAAGAAGATGAGAGACAAATGGATGTTTTGTAGCTGCTTTATCTTTATTAGAGTTTTTGGGAATTTTTAGATAATGATTGAACAAAGAGGGATTTTTTTTTTGTATTTTTTATCCGTTGTCAAGAAAGTGCATAGGCATTAAATGACTAACGCCTAAAATATTTAATAGACTACGTAGATTACTAGTAATATACTAATTTTATAATACACTATATTAAACAGTATATTTATACATAATAAAATAAATAAAAATATTTTCATGAAATTTAAAAAGTAATATATTAGTTTTTTATGAATAATTATTTATTATTTTATTATTATACTTTTTATTTTTCAAAATAGTTAATATTTTGGTTGAATCAACAAAAATTAAAACATATATTTTTACTTTATCTAAAAAGTAGCATTCAAAATGTAAAGTAAAACTAATTAGACAAATCATCAAAAACTATAAAACATCAATGGACATAATTTTCATTATTGAAACATTAAAACTCTTCAAAACGTCATTTATTTTAGACCGGAATAAGTTATTTTTGTATGGTTTAGAAGATTATTACAATGGTTTAAGGTATCTTGTTTTTTTTTTTTTTTTGATCAACTGGTGTCTTAGTATTTAGAATCGTTTAAGTGGTTGTATAGAACTCTTTTAAAAATACTGATTTTTATACATATATCTGGAATCGATCTGGTTTTTTTTGTATTTGCGTAATGAATATTTTTTATTTCCATAGAATTAATAAACTCAGAAAAACTTCACTTTATTTGTATTGAGCAATACTGAAAAATAGAATAAAAACAAATATATGGTGGAGCCATAAAGTAAAAATGATGTATAGAGTTGGCATTGTACATAACAACACTATTTCATCTAAGTAAGAAAATCATTGCAATGATTATGATTTTTGAGTGAAGTTCCTGTTGCAATGATTTTGCTTTTAGAGATGTTAAAAGAAAAATGTTTTGATTTTTACAAAATTAACAAAATATAATATACTTGAAATACTACATGCCAAAAAGAAAAATTAAGATACTAATTATATTTGTTTACCTGATATCTGAAAAGTCTATAAGTACATTTGTGAAAATCGATCTTTTATTTACGTCTTTCGAATCTCGACACTCGCCATAATGAACTTAATCAGTTTGATAATTTTCATTCAAAAAAGGTTCATAAAAAACAAAATATAATGAAAGGTAAATGATATTCTTTTTGTTAACTGGTAAACAGTATATAGACTACATCTCATGTGTTTTATCGACCTAGTAATTATGACCGACGGGATGAGTCAACTCTACTGGTTAGAGCCTTGGGGGCTAATTGTCATGCTTCCGGGTTCGACGCCAACCGGAGGCGAACTGCTCATCCATGTCACGAAGCGGGTACTGGGCCTTCGGGCTCAGAACATACCCTCCCGGGTGAAGCCGGTCCGCTGTCTGACCGGGCCCAGGGAATGATCCGCGAAGCGGGGAACCCTGGATTACCAAAAAAAAAAAAAAAAAAACATTGTGTAGCATATAATAAAAAAAATTTGATAAAATGTAAATATATTTCCAAATCAAAAGTTGGTTTCATTTGCTACTCTAGCCGAATGCTATGGCCAAAAAAAAAAAAA
>NC_027750.1:52850599-52851088 GCF_000695525.1 Brassica oleracea var. oleracea | reverse complement strand
GAACGTTTTTGGATATGCAGGTTTATCAAATCCAGATCTGAAAAACCTGTATATCCAAAAACGTTCAAATGACTTAAAAATAGAGAAAATGATTGGAAGATTAGATAAATCTACATTTATAGAACACACAAAAATACATATCTAAAATTAATAGATTTACCTTTAAATTAATGAAAGATGAGTACCATTTGATTAAAAACCTGCAAAAGAGATGGATTAGTAAGAAATACATGAGACAAAACTGAAAAATTCATATAAAGTTTGGTGTTTTCAAGTCAAAGAGATTAGAGAGAGGTTGGAGAGTTTTAGAATGATGAACATTACATTTTTGTTGCAGCCATTTGAGAGGAGGAGAGAGAATGTGTAAATTTTTCTTTATATAGGGAGACAAAAAATCCAATTAGGTTAAATATTTTTGACTCAGACGACTTCCTGGACGACTTACATTTCAGTCGTCTGGTGAAAAAATTAAAATAGACGACTTACATC
>NC_027750.1:52839304-52850481 GCF_000695525.1 Brassica oleracea var. oleracea | reverse complement strand
TAATTTTTTAAAAAAATTTTAGGCGGGAATATTTGGACGACTTACATGTAAGTCATCTGTTTTAATTTCTTCACCAGACGACTGAAATGTAAGTCGTCCTAGTAAATTATTCAACAGACGACTAAAATATACGTTGTCCGAGTAATTTTTTTACAAGATTTATAAATTATTTTTAAAATAAACCGGTACCAGACGACTTACACTTCAGTCGTCCAGACGACTTCCAACATCTCAGACGACTCAGACGATTTACTAGGGCTATATTCGTAAAAATGACTTCTGTTTTTTTGTTTGGTCACAAGGGGCTGAGATGTAATTTCACTAGGCTTTTAGGTTAGTTTTGCATTTGATTCAAGTTTGGGTATAGGTTTGGGGTTAAAATCAAGTTGTGGGTTAGTTTTGGCAAAAACCCCAACTTTATTTTGTTTTGTTTAAAGAAGAAACCGAAGAAGCGAAGGTGTGTAGATTCGCAATGCAAATGTAAATCAGTACTGAAACGTAAGCAATCGAACTGACACTTTCTCCACTTTAGGGCATTACGTTTCTCTGTCACTTTGACCGTTGACTAGCTCTCTTCTTCTTCGTTCTCTTAAATTTGTATTTAATAGTATTACTGTACATATTTTCATCATGGAAAATCTTCGTTTATGGATAAAAGTTCCAATTATACATGTAACCAGAATCAAAATTTTCCGTTGACTACGTCTCTCATACTACATTTAACTTAGGTTCAAAATTCAATTGTATCTAAAAGTTTTACCACGAAAACAAAATTAAATAACATTGTTTTAGCAACGTAAATTTGAGGAGGATCTGTGCCCTACCGAGCATGCCAATGCCACAACTCATTATATATTAACTTGGCATGGCAGGTCCAGAGCATAGGCAAAGAAATCGACCGTTTAGGGCATGCCAATTTCAAGTGAAAATTTTAGTTGTATATAAAATACAAAAAAATTACAAAATAACAAGGGTACAAAATTTAAATTGAGCATAAAGCATCAAGAAAAAAAAGAAAATGTTGGACCGGCACTGCGTTTCACGTGAACAATCTATTAGAGGCTTGACCTATGTGGAATGGAGTATAAACAATCTGTGAACTTTAATTAGAACTTTAGGTACGTTATAGTTTTTATCGGCTTATAAAATTCAAAACATGCGAATGATATAAACAATTGGCGAGGGTGCACCGTGCACGTATTGTGAGGCTCAAGCTCGGCTAGATTCCTATAGACTAACCTTGTTTTCCTCAAAAGATATCTTTTTTAATTAGTATTTTCTCAATGACATGCTTTTACACAGAAAATATATTAGTGTACATTTTTCTCACAGCGGAAAGAAAAACATATGAGTTTGTAAGATAAACAAAATTAAATTATGTTTTCTTGTTTTGTTTAACATGATGATATTACATGCCTATGGGATGATCCATACTAATACTCAAATGGAAGTAAAGTCCACGAACAAACCATCTCTTCGGATATATAAATAAACTTTAATCAATAGATTTATATCTACGTAACCACACGATGAAGTGTAGTAGAATATCTTCAAACTCAGTTAATAAAAGCTCGTCTACCACTAAACTACAATGGTGTGATTAAGATAAATTTAAGTTTTTTTAGGTCTATAATAATAGTAATTAAGTACGAGACTAAGATGTAACACATTTAATCATTTACTCTTGTGGCTGTGCTATAGATTTAGTGTCATTACAAATGCAAAAGAACATTACATTAATTTATAATATAAATCGTAACTTTATAATATGTTTTTGTGATAGTTATTTGGTTCTTGGTTTTAATAATATGTTTCAGCGTTGGGTCTTTTTTTGTCCTCAGTTTTAGTTGGTTTAGGAGTCGGACCATCCCGGTCTAGATAGGACCGATTTTGTGGTTTAGTTTATTTCTTTTTATATAATTTTTTTAAGTTGTCTCTTGTAAAAAAATTAGAAATTTAAATATGAAAACCTTTAAAGGAAAATAAATATATATATGGTTCTTGGCTCTAGTTGATGACAAACTTGAGCCATATGGTTGATTTTTGTCGTTTGTCTATGTATGAATTTCAGAGAAAATGATACTGGTTGGACTGTGGAGATTTTTTGCCTAATTTACACGCATCCAACATTCTTTTCTACGTTCATAAATAGAAGATTATTTTCTTCTCACAAATAGTGACATGAACATATTTAGATATATTGTTCCATATCAACGTTGATGTGATCGTGATGTACATACTAGTCGCTAATTTATTTGATTTTCTGAATTGAATAAATAACGAAAAGCTTGTAGCCATTTTTTTGGTCAACAGCGAAAAGATTTGTACTCACTAAAAGAAAGTTCAAACAAACATATATAAACGTA
Organism: Brassica oleracea var. oleracea; assembly: GCF_000695525.1. Taxonomy (NCBI): domain Eukaryota; kingdom Viridiplantae; phylum Streptophyta; class Magnoliopsida; order Brassicales; family Brassicaceae; genus Brassica; species Brassica oleracea. The sequence continues at coordinate 52,848,115 of NC_027750.1, read as the reverse complement.
AAATGTCGATACTTTCATAATGGCCTTGTTGAACTTGTGCGCCAATCTCATTTTAGTGGTCGGTGTACGAGATAAGTCGTCAAAGAAGCCACTAGTTCATTTCCTCGCACACTTTATGACATTTTTTCCATTTCACATTGCTAATATTATTTAATCAAATAATTTAGAACGTTTATCTAATTTGCAAAGGTTCAAACCCATGAGTTTGACTACCAGAGTTGAAAACAGATGTGGAGACACAAACCATTCCCCACCAGTGGGTCCATGAAGTTACTACCCAAAAAGATATTGATTAATTAGGTAGTTGGTGGAACCTAGATTAGCTTTCTGTTGTGAGGATTAGATGTAGGCCAAAGCTTGTAAGCACGAAGGAAACTCATTGAAGGTTGTGTGATCCGGATTTTGTTTGCTTTCTCTCAAGTCAAAAATGAAAAGATTATGAAGACTAAATGATTTTGGTCTCCACACCTATATATCAGACACTTTTCTGTTTTCTAAGAAGTGGAATCATCGTACTATACCTTGAGTTTCTCTTATAATTTTGACTTGATAATGTAGTAATCGGGAATTTCATATATCTTTATAAAGGGTTTGAATATTAAGAAGCCGATACATGTTTTCCATATTCAAACTTGTTTGACATGTCTTAACGGTCCCGTGATCTCGTACGCTTAATAAGACTTTGTCCCTGAGAGTGACCTGTGAAATATTCTTGTTTTATTCCTTGATCTTCGGACATAAACTTTCAATCATGTTTCATACAGTCAAATCAATAACCAGTTTTGAACTTCCACAGAAGTTAAGTAGCTGTGCTAATCTTTTCTGCAGTTTTCTATTTAGAAATATGATTGATGAATCAAAACATTTCAAGCATAAAGTAATTTTAAGATGAACTGTGTTCTTTCTTTACTTATTATTTTAACAGGTATATCTGAAACAAAATCATCAAGATAATAATCAAAGTTTAAATCCTAAACTATAACTTAAAGAATACACAAAAAAATCCAACTTAAGATAACAAATAACAAAACAAAAACCTTTTAGTGATAATCTTGATATGAAGCTCTCTCTGTATCTTAAGAAAAGAAGACCCACATAAGCATCCTCATCTTCAAATTTAGATGTTCAGCCTAAAGAGATTTAATGAACATAGGTGAATCAAATGCAAATAATTTTAGTTCTATAAATGAGAAGGCCAAGTAATACTTACTTTTTTTTACCTCTTCATAGATCAATAGGGACTCTCAAGCCATCATGCGCAAGTTTTACTGAAATCCCTTCCCTAACAAAACCAAAAAAAATTTGCAACAAATACAATAAGATAAATCCTCTCTTCTGTGTATGGTTTCTTCAGATAGATGATGGTGTAATTGAGAGTTCTCTACCTTTTAGACCATTCCTCAAGAAACTCGTTGTCTTTGTGGTGATCAAACTCGTGAGTCATTCCGATCAAAAGAGCCCTTTTCGGACTCAGTCTTTTGATTGTCTCTAGTGTCTACATAAAACAAAAGTAAGCATACATAGACATATGAAAAGAAAAGATAAAAAAACACCTTCAAATTAAGCTAACCTGCGGGAAACACAAATGGGTGTTGTGGGATCCTGTCTGCAGGCAAAATAAAAGAAAGATGGAGAAAGAGTGTTGGAAGCATCAGCATACAGTATTCATAAAATGTTTGACCTTTTAGGCATAAGGATGATCTGTGTCACCTTATATAGTGTATCCAAGATAAGGAGATCTAGCTGTCCACTGCCAGTTTTTGATATAACTGTATAATCCAAAACCAACAGAGTCTAAGATATCTTGTTTCAGAATATCAAAACACACACGCACTAAGAAAAGCGTTACACCTACCATACTCGGTGCTTGGAAGAAAGCGTGAGACATCGGATATATACGCCACTCTTGATTTTTCTCCAAAAAGGAAACCAAGACAGACATAGTCTTCTCCATGCATCACCTACAACATAAATAAGATTTTTGAGTCTCCACATAGATAAGCAAGAAGACATGATTCACTACTTGTACAGAAGCTTTGAAAAACTTACTGGAAGTGGCGTGAATGATAAGCCTGAAGCTACAAAAGGCTTCTCACAATCTTCCTCGATGACTCTCCAGTCCAGCTGCGCCACTCGCCTAACTTCTTGGCCTTCTTTAAGTTTCTTCTGAACCAAATACGGGAACTTCACAGCAAGGCTGTTTTCAGTACATAAAAGAAGCATGTGATAGTTGAAACTAGAGCTTCAAAGTCTCGACAAGATCATAAAGATAAATGTTTTTACTACCTGTCCATAGCATAACGACTAACAAAAATGGGAGTAGGATCTATATCATTGGTGGGACTAAACGGCTGCACGGAACGTATATCATCGAGGCCGAGTACCGCATCAGCATGCTCATGGGTCAAAATGATCTGCAGTACATAGAAAATTGAAAACCTCAAAAGTTACGATCAAAGACTTCGACTTTGGTTAAAGATAGCTTTCTTCATGCATAATAATCTCAGGCATGTTAACTTACAGAGTCAACTTGAGGAATGCTGTGAAGAGTGAACCAACGAAGGACTTGTTCCCTGAACGTCTTGCCAACGTCGATTTGAATGTACTTATGATTGCCATCACTCTGGCAGTAATCAATGAGCAGTGAAGTGTTTCCCCTGCCAACAAAGAAGAACGAGATCTCTAGCAGTGAGAATAATATCTCCAACTCTCTAAAGGAAACAGACGATGGATCGGATCGAAGCGCCCACACACAATCATAAAGCCTTCATAATATGATTCAACTGAACAAAGTAGAGCTTACGACTAACTGAATGTGCTACACAGATCAAATGAACGGAAGGAAGTGAGCTCAAACCCGATAAACATCGGAGCTCCGATTAAAGATGAAAATTCCGAATCTCGAATCTGACGAAGATCGCAACCTGTAAATCACCGGAGAACAGGGGGAGTGTATGTACCTGTAGTTAGGGTTTCTCTCGGGAGGGATCGAAAGAGACTGAGAGCAGACGTGGCAGGGAGAATCCGATTTCTGGATCAAGCACATTGCGTTAGGGACCGCGCTCGAGCATCCCGTTCCCAGGAATATCAGAGCCGATCCATCGCGATCCGAGCCGTTCTCAGCCGGAATCGAACCGTCTTCCATCATCGGAGATATACGAGTGTCGCCGTTTAAATCTGGAATATTCCGGCGAAGGAGGAACCTCGAGTAAAAAAACGCAGTTAACAGAACGAAGCGAGGAGAAAAAAAATAATTACATATAGCTTTTTAAAATATAATTAAATAAATAGACAAACAAATTGATTATTTAAAAAAAAAAACACACAAAATTAGTTGAAAAGGTGAAGAAAAAAAGAGAGCTCAGGATGCGGCAATATCATCTCAATTCAGATGTGTGCGAAGGACCCAACCAACGCTAAGCCAATGTCTTCATAGCTCTCAGAATGCACCAGCCGGGAATCGAACCCGGGTCTGTACCGTGGCAGGGTACTATTCTACCACTAGACCACTGGTGCTTCGTTGAACTTGTTTATTTAAAATAAGTTTTCAAATAAGTTACAGACTCAGCCTCTATTCCCTACTTTGACTAAGGCAGGTTTGTTTCTCTGCGTTAAAGATTGGCCTAAACCAAGTTGCCTCTTGACTTGTATTTAATTTACTTTATAGCAAGACTTGAAACTTCACAGCTCAGCATGCCTCACTGTGTATTGAACACTTTTGATTATTCTTAATAATTTCATTATAGACTTTAGTGTTTTGTTGTTTGCTGCCTTCACAATTAGATTACGGTAAAAGGTGCAATTAGGTACGAATTATTGGTGCAATTGAGAAAGGCGTGACTGTAACACCAAAAGTTTAAATACAATTAGGATACTAACAGCAAATCACATCACCAAAATTAACTCATCCTTGATGGGGTATTATATCTTACACGTCGCTATATCATCAAAGGTATCCATTATTTTTCGGTGTTCAGGTATAGTGAAGCTGATAGCTCGCTTGTTGTTGCATTAGAGCTCTCTGTTATTGTTACCTTCACAAATCTCTTGTGAAAGATGAGTTAATTTTGGTGATGTGATTTGCTGTTTTGTTGGTAATGCTTAAAATGGTATGTGCCGGTTTATGACAACGATTATACCTGTTGTTGTCTTTATATGGAAGACTTTTCTACTGGAGTCTACGTTGGGTTTATGATACCGGACTTACCAGTAAACCATGCTGGTGCCTTAGCTGGTAAGAGGTTACTTGTGGATGCCGACACTGCGAGAACTGTTCAATCTCTTTTGTTACTGTGCAATGTACGGTTATTGCAACATCATTAAAGGTATATCCATTATCTGGGTATAGTGAAGTTGATAGCTTTCTTGTTTGTTTTTTTTGCTAAATTGATAGCTTTCTTATTGCATTAGCTCTCCGTTTATTGCATATTTGTAATCTTGTTTATTATGGTTTTCTGTACTGACGCGTAATTAAGTCGGTCATTAATTTTTGTGATATTGAATGTACTTATCTCGTGATAATGCATGCATCTTTGGCAGATTCTGATAATAAGCCAAAGCTGGAAACTGTTCCTTGAAAAGTAAACGTAAAGAAGACACCTTCCTCAGCTACTGCTTTTGATGTAGGAATTTACACTATTCTGCAAACAGAAGATCATGTCTGCTCTTCTTGGCCAGTTTGACGGTTTTCAACTGTTGCCTTCTGTTGGAACTTAGTAACTTACTGAGCTATTCCCAATTCGGCATGTTGCTGTTTGTTTTTCCATGTCAAGGTTGAGAGAACCCTTATGAAAGATCGTTTCTTGCTTTGCCACCCTCTCTCTGTTAGACTGTTACCATATAATCCCATTCACAATAATGCTAAAAGGAAAGTGTTGCTTTCAAGAAATTTCTTGTGAAATAGTCTTTTTGGAAAATATGTTTGGTGATGTGATTTGTTGTTTTGTTTGTAACGCTTAAATGGTATGTCCCTACTCCCTAGTTTATATTTGTTGTTGTCTCTTAGTGGAATTTTTCTACCTTGGATTTATGATATTTACATTAACGCTTGGCAGTAAATGCTACTGGAGCTTTAGAGGTCGTGAGGGGTTACATGTGGGTGCCGATAGAGCGAGAACTTTTAAATCTCTTAACATTACTGTACAGTGTTTTCTGTGGTCAGTTGGCTGATACAATTACACTTTACAGCAAAAATAGTTTGTAGAAACTCGAAGGCTCTTTATGTCCATCATCTAGTAAGTTCTTTGGCATCTTATGCATCGAGAATATACCCTCAAAAGAGTTGGCAGAGGGTTACGAAGGATTAACCTTTATGGCTAAACAATAGAATCCTGCAGTTAATTTTTTTTTCGTTTTTAAATGCCATGTGTTTTATGTGATCTAGGTTAAAATTTAACTGTACATTGTTTTGTCTGCTTATGGTTACAATCGCTTACCTCGTCGGCTTATTACTTTTTCCTGTGATGTATCAAAAGAAAGCCCATTGGTTATGGCCATCCATTCTTTGTGTTTGACCTAGACTGTGTGTCTTTGATGATTTTGTGCTTGGTATTATTCAAAGGAACTTAATGCTTTTAGTTTGCTGAATCATCTCCCATGTTCTGTTACTATTGTGTTTGTCTTCCAGTTTTCACTAAGATCATTGCCTCTGCACTGTCACATTCTTGTGGAAATTTATCAAATCTATTCATTTCAAATATATACGACATGGCTCTACTAGTAAAATGTATTTCATGTCTTCTAGGTAACTTTACATGTATATGATGAGTCTCATTAGTATGCATTGAACTCATTTTTATCAGTTACACCATTTAAGAAATTTTTTTTTAGGGAAATGGTAGACCACTCAGATTTTCAACCTTTATTAAAGGTGATTTGATCTTTAAATGATATTTGATAACTTAGAGGTAACACTTTGAAACATAGCATCACAGCTCACACACATGCTTGGAACAGCTAAAGATTGATTGATTTTTTAGATCATTGGACATTCTTTAGCTCTTTTATTTTGTTTTTAATTGATATAAAATGATCTAAGCTCGAATCTTAAGGGAGCAAATCTTATAGCAATGAATATTTTTTTAAACATATTTTATTATATTTTACTGAAATATTGTTAAAATAAGTAAAGTTGTCCCCTTTCAAGACCACCTGATCTGCAATTTTACCTGTAATGTTCCTATACCATGGTCTGAATCTGATACGTGTTCTAAACTAAATCAAGGCTTGTTATAATTTCTTTTTGTTCTTTACCTAATTATTATTTCCAAAAATATATAATAATCACCACATAATATTTACCTAGTTATTATTTCCCAAAATGCAAAAAAGAAAGAAAGAAACTGCTTACAAATAAAATAAAATAAGAAGTGGGTACCATTTATATAAAATTATGATTTAATGATCTTGTCCATTCGAGGACATCAGATGATTAAAAGAAATTAACAATCGTTTTTATAATTAACTGTTATTAATGATATAAGCATGTGTTGGAAAGTAAGAAGAGTGTGGCTTTTTGGTAGGGAAGAAAGTTTATTGACATCAAATTATAGCATGCATTGTCCCCTCCAAATGGTATATATATGTCATTCATGCACCCACTTCTCTTCAGTATCATAATAATCACATTTTTAATAAATAATCCTTTCTCTAACATATTTGGAATGTCTATAGGAAGTGAGGATTATCAATTTAAAATGCTTACATTTAAAAGTTTTCGGTTTAATTACTATCTCACTTATTTAAAATAAATATGTCTAGAATTATATCAATTTAAAATGCTTACATTTAAAAGTTCTCGGTTTAATTACTACTTTCACTTGTTTACATAAATATGATGATTACCTCAAATAAAAGCATAATATTTTATTGGAAAAATATATTGTTTCTAAAACAACATATAACTATATACATTTTTCAGTTGTACATCTAGATGAACATAACTACATTATACTTTCTTTGTTCCTTAAAGATTTACTTTGTGTTTTGCCAAATATTAAAAAATAATAAAATTGAATTATATATATTGTTTTGGATATAATTATATTTCATTATTAAAAGTTAATAATTATTTAATAAACATAATTAATAGTTTACTGTTTATTTTTATTAACTAATAAAAGCATATATGTAAGGAATTGCTTGATATGATCAGTATTAAGAATATATGCTCTTCAAAAACATAGAAAACATAAAATATATTTTTAAATAATTTTAATAAAACATAGTATATATTTTGAAAATGAATGGAGTATATTTATATTAATTAATCTATAAACATTCAACGCAAATGATCGAGAAACATCTCGATCTACGTGAATAATTTGGCAATGAACAGACGAATCAGTATGTAGGGTGACGTAGGGTCCAAGTTATATTTTATTATGTAAATTATTGAAATAACAGTTTAAGCTTAACAGATGAGATTTGTTTTTGGTTTTACACACCACTAGGACCACTATCACCCAAAAAATAACTGAAAATTTTAAATTATGAAATTATACAGCTAAAAAAAGGGAAACCATTAAATCATGTCTTTTAGAGTAGGGACTCCAACTCTCCAAGTGGCAATGGCTTATACTCCATTAATTAGTGACCACAAAAAAAATCAGAATCAAAATTTTATTTTACATACATGATTTACATATTTGCTTCTATTTATAATATGTTAATATAATATTACTTGTACAACAATACAAGTACAAAAACATATATCTATATTATTATTTTCGAAATGATTTTTCGCATCCGAATTTTCACGTTAAAAGTTAAAACGGTTAAAGTCTTGTTACCCTTAATAACATTAATATATTTATTTATTATTATTTTATCATACATTAGTGAACTGATTATAGTAAAAGTTAAAGCAGTTAAAGTTTTGTTTGATATAACTAAGGGTGTTTGATATTATCTAATGATAATCATCACCTATTTTTATTTAATAAACAAAAATAAATTACAAAAATATAAGTCATATATATATTTATCGACTAAACAAAAAATAGTATTATTATCTCAATTTCCTATTTTCAATTTTTTTCCCTAAATTATCATCTACCTTTATTTTTATTTTCTTATTTGCTTTGTTTTTGTTTTAGTTTTGCACTTTTGAAGTTTTCGTTTGTAGTTTTATACATACTAGATTTTTTATTCGCGCTACGCGCGAGTCTGCTTTAATAATTTAATTTAATTTTGCAATATTTTTTAAGAAAAAGATGAATTTCGTAAAAATTATTTTTATTAATATTATTAAAATATTATTTGATTTTCTATTTACATTGTTTTTATAAATTTGTTATTTTTGAACTTAGCTATTTATTTGTTTGTATTATAAAAGTAAAATTACTGTTACTAAAGTATTTATAGTTTCTTATAAGTACATAATTTTAATATCACATAGATTTCTCAGTACATATACACTACTATACTATGCTATACACTACTATGAATACTTTATTAATAATTAGTTTTATTTTTTAATAATATTAAGATAATATAATAGAAAATTGTTTTATATACATTTTTCTATGAAATTTATTTAAAGTGTGCTTTATTATTTTTCATAGTTAAGTTTTTATACAATTTTACCATTTAAATAACTAATATTTAGATATCAGTTTGTTTGTATACGTAAATGTATAAATGTATTTATAAACATGAGTATATTGTTTTTTAATAAAAAAAATAAAAGCGTCATATAGATTGTTCCATGCTTATTAACTAATACAAGACTGTTATAAATATTTTATTATAATTTTATATGTATTTCTATTTGAATGACATAAAAGATTAATCCTTATGCAATATATCTAA
>NC_027750.1:52833894-52836954 GCF_000695525.1 Brassica oleracea var. oleracea | reverse complement strand
CTTTAAAATAATATGTGGATATTCTCAATGATTTATTGTATAAAAATACATATAGTACATATTTTTGTTAAATATTTTCAGCAGTATATAACCTAAATTTTGTAAATCATGTGTTTTAGATTTATATAGTTATAATTGTTTGAAAGTATTGCATTTTTAAATTAACTATTATATTTGTTTGTTATTTTTATGTTAATTTTCGAAACTTTATTTTATATAGTATAGATTTGTACATGATGTTTTTAACTTTGTAAGTTTAACTTATTTGATAATTATTTATATTTTATTTTGAAATAAAAAATTTCGTAATATTAACATTTTTAGAAATACCAAATTGAAAAACGATTTGGTATATTTTTGGTGCTTTAAAATAATATGTGAACATTCTCAATGATTTATAATATCAACTTATATATAGTATATGTTAGTTTGAATATTTTCAATAGTATATAACCTAAACTTTGAAAATCATGAGTTTAAATTTAGATTTATATTGTTATAGTTGTTTGAAAGTCTTGTATTTTTAAATTAATTATTCTTTTCGTTATTTATTTTTTAATTTTCAAAAAATATTAAACATTATGTTAACTTAATATGGTATTTATATTTTTGTAAATTTACCTTATTCGATATTGATTTATATTTTAGTTTGAAATAAACATTTTTTTGGTAATATTAACATTTTTAAAAATAGTAAACTTAAATAATAATTTGTTATACTACGATTGGTCGTTTAAATCCTACGTGGACGCTCTCGATGGCTTATAGCCTCAACTTTTATATAGTATAGATTGATGGTTTAAGTAAGTAATTCACATAGATAATGAGGGTTAAAAAGATGAAGGTTTACTTTTTACTTTATTTATTGCATGTTTGATATGTGAATCACAGTTTTACATATTTTAGTGATGTTTAAAAGGACAAAAATGAAACAGGAAAAAGAAAAAAATGCTAGAGAAAATAAAAATGATTAAAAATATAAAATAAATAATTATGATAACAATCTTTGTATAAATTTGTATTCCCTCCGTTTTATAATAGATAAAGTTTTAGTTTTTTGCACACATATTAAGAAATTATCTTTTCTAAACAAACAATCATTAAAATATAATTTAAAACTAATTTATTTAATTATAAACAAAAATAATAAAAATATAATTGGCTACACAAATGTTGATAAAGTTAAAGTTACATAAATATGTGAAAACATTATTTAATGTGAAAGAAAAACAATCACCTAAATCATCATCTATATCGAAACATAAAGAGTATATATAAGTATCTGTAATTATATATATATATATATATATATATATGTTAGTAATTTTAAACAAAGGATTATCTCAAATTATTACTAAGAGAGAAAGGATAAGACTAATAATAATTTAATAAGACCTTTTGAAATATAACCAAACTAAAACATTTTATTTGCTTTACCTATTACATATATATATATGAAGTGTGTTGGGTATATCCTTTAAAAATATTTAAAAAAAACTTATTATTTTAACACATAATCAGGATTATACGTTAGCTTTTTTCTTGATAAAATTATCCAATAATATAAACTAAAGTTTTTAAATAAAAATAAAAGTAGTTTTTGTGGGCACGAACGTAAGCAGATCCAGAAAATATTTTTAATCGGGGACACTGTATTAGAAACAACAACAATAAAATTTGATGGGGGCATTTTTACAATTTTTTTCATTGAACTTATAATATTTGATAATTATAATATAATTAGGAAATTTACCCCTATAACCTAACAAAAAAAAAACACAAATTCACTAACTATCCAAAACCACACTCTCTCTCCTACTTTCTCTTCCTATCTCTCTCTACCCTCTTTCTATAAATCTAATTTTTCTTTTTTATTTGGTCATATGGCAAATAAGCCCTTCATAATTTAACTTAAACTACTAAAGAAAAAAAAATCAGTAGGGTGCACGTGACCCTGTAACGATGTACCTACGCCTGCTCTTGGGCACGAAAAATCTGTTAGAAAATGTATTATTTATTTTTCTTTTAAAATAAAATAATTTTATAATAGATGTAAGTTTTATTTCAACTTTATTCTAAGTGCTTTAAAAAAAACTTTATTCTAAATGAAAAATAGAGTATAACGTACAGAAAAATAATCTTATGTTTGAACGAATTAAATTCTTGAACCACAAAGAGAAAACATTGATATCTATCATACATTTATAAAATGGAATTTCACTAATATTTTGACACATGGATTTTTGAATTAGTAGATTAAATTGCAAAAAAAAAAAAAACAGATTGAAGTTTTTTTTTGCAAAAAACCCATAAATCAAGTATGTGTATATACTATATCTATCTTATTAAAACAAAAACATTGTTTTGGACATAATCTTTATTTTGTAAGTTTTTAAATTATATACATCTTTCAACTGTATAGTTAAACTTACATTAAATTACTAATATTCATTTCTTTATATTACTATTTATGTTTCCAAACAATATTCTTCTTTTTCTTTATACTACCATTCATGTTTTTTAGACAACACTATAATTAATCTTTTGTCCAAATAATATAAAATATTATATCTCATCTTTTTACAATTTTTAACAATTTTCTTTCAAATTATTTAGATAAATTAAATAATAGAAAAAAATTCAAATAATTTATAAAACAACGAAAATAAATAGAACTTATTTTACAGGTTTAAATACTACAAAAAATCAACAATAAATCAATTAAATTAACGAATTGTTTTATTTATATTTCCTAAATAATGGTTATATTATTGGGGTTTTTACCAAATCTAACCCACAACTTGATTTTAACCCCAAACCTATACCCAAACTTGAATCAAATGCAGAACTAACCTAAAAGCCTAGTGAAATTACAACTCAGCCCCTTGTGAACAAACAAAAAAAAAGAAGCCATTTTTACGAATATAGCCCCAGTAAGTCGTCTGTGATGTTGGAAGTCGTCTGGACGACTGAAGTTTAAGTCGTCTGGACGACTGAAGTTTAAGTCGTTTGATACCAGTTTATTTTAAAAATAATTTATAAATCTTGTAAAAAAATATT
>NC_027750.1:52825765-52833794 GCF_000695525.1 Brassica oleracea var. oleracea | reverse complement strand
ACGAATCAAGGGATTGGTAACTACGGAGATTCAATACGAAAACTAAGCATCAAACACTCATCATATTTGCATCCAGTTATATATCCAAACTTTTACTCAATAGCACAAATAGAAGAACAACTCACAATCAAATGGTATTTAAACGTTTCTACAAACGATCTAAAAAAAAAAACAATTAAGAACAACGAGTCAAGGGATTGGTAATCTAAACATCGAAAGCTAAAACTATGGAGATTCAATACGAAAAACAATCGGAGGAGATCGTAACAAGGAGGAGACGGACTAACATTGGAGGGGAAGGAGAGAGAGAGAGAGACGAGCTTGAGAGAGAGAGAGAGAGTGGAGGCGTTCGATATATTCCCTTATCTCTCCTAGGGTTTTCTCTCTGTTTTTTCGTGAGCCTCTTAGGCCCGACACAATTTTGGCCCAATAGTAGCAATAATTTAATATTTTGGCCCAATAGTTCGTGTAAGATTTGGTTTTGAAATTTTATGGAATTTGTTTTAGTTTTGTACTAGATATTTGTCCGCGCTATTGCGTGGATTCATTAATTCTTTTGATGCTTGTAAAACAAAATCATATACTTTTTGTTAGAAAACAAATCAACTAAATTTACATACATAGTCAATACTTGAGTTACATGTACTAACTCAGGTAATGTTACGCGTGACTTTTTGGAATTATAGTGATGACTAAACATATAGGAAACAACAAATGATTGGATTTATTATCATCTAAACATAAAAAATCATTTTGCTTTTTACTTTAAATCAAAGTTCTGCAACTGATCAATGGTACAGATAGCCATATTCATTTTCCAGGAACGAAGACTTTGAAAGAGTTACATATGAAAGTATATTCTATGAATAAATTATATTGGCTCAAAGAAAAAGAAAAGAGAATCCACCTCAAAAATAATATATATAAATAAAAATTTCTATACTTCTTATTAACTTCATTGTTGACAATGCGTTCATTTTTATAAAGACAATGCTTTTATTTCTATTAGTATTTGAAGAATGAAGCTTGATGAAACTCAATTGAAATTTTTGTGGATTATGCGAAAAGAAGAGAAAACCTAAAAGATGATTAAAAAGATGAAACTATGAAAAGAGAGAGATAGAGAGGGAGAGGAAATAAACAAAGCAAAATGATAGGTTAAAAATTATATAGAAGATAAACAGTTTGAATCGTGAGTATGACAGTTATATAAATGACATGATTCACTTTAAACGTGGTGGTAATGCTTGAGAAAATTTTGGGTTTTGAAATTTTACGGTTTTAAAAATTATGGATCGTAATATTTTTTTTGATTAGAGAATTTTACTTTAACCTTTAGTTTTTTGTTTAATTAATTTTTTTTTTAAATATAAACCAAATGGCAAAATATAATTGGATGAGTGACTTGTGCTTTAGTATATAAGGGATGAATTTGATTTTTTATTAATAAAACTTTTACCAGTGACATTTTTGTTAATGTTTGGTTTGTGAAATGTTGATGTGTTTGTAAAAGGATGATAACAATTTTACCATAGAACAGTCCACCTCATTTTAATATAAATGATACTCGACAAATATTGTTATTGATGCTCTACTGTTCGATTCGGTGTTCAGTAGTATGCTACTGTACTGCAGAAGAAGCCGTATGCTTTTGCTAAACTGTTTAATAAGAGAATTAGTAAAACAATATGAGTATGCTATTTAAAATTATTATAAAAATTAATATATAATATATAATATATTTATTTTTAATGAATATATTTCTAATATATATAAAAATATATTAACATATAAAATTAAAAAGATATATAATTAATTTATTTTATTTAATAATTTTAAAATTATGCTTATATCGAAAAATATTATTTTAAAATAAATTTTATAATTAAAATATCTATTTTTAAAAATAATATTTCACATTTAAAATAAATTAAATTTATTTTAGAAATTAAAATTTTATTTTACAGATATAAAAATAATTTTATGGTATTATTAAATAAAATAAATGAATTAATTATATATTTTCATTAATTTTATAAATTATAAATGCAAATGCTCTTGTAAAAACTTCATATGAGAACATTGGCCAGAAAGCATTTGAAGAGCATTAGCATTTAGTAAATGTTTCTCTAAATGTTTTACTAACAATTGTTGATTGGATAATGTTAGCATAATGTTAATGCTAATGTTCTACCAATCAAGACCCCAGTTTAAAGGTGAGTAAACATAATTCCAACAATTTTTTCACGCTTATATTTCGTAGTTGAACCTTTTGATTTTTAAATTATAAAATTTTCAAAATTTGTTAAATATTTATTATTTAAAATTATGAGAAATAAATATTAACACCACATTTAAACTAGTATTTTAGAAATCATAAAAGAACATAATATAAACTCAAATATACATTTAAAAGAACATAACACACATGATTGTGTTAATTTCTAAATTAATTAAATTCAGAAAATGATAAACTCATCCTAATCAACCACGTTCACAACAACCATTCAATCTCACTCTTAGAACATATATAGGCAAAAAAAAAAAACTTTCCACAATATATAAGAAACGCTTTTTGTATGCCAGTTAATGCAAATCAAAACTATACTAAAAGGAGCATATTAAGCTCTCTAAGGTTTATTACTTCAAAAGTATATTTTATGTTATCTAAAAATATTTTTTAAATGTAATATTACTATTTCGTGAACTTTCCCTTTTTTTTTATGAAATCATATTATATATAAATATATCTTAGACATTATAGTATGGGATATGTGTTGTGTATCTGTATATGAAATTTTAAAACCATCCAAATATGTAAAAAGTTTTAAATTACAGTTTATCATATTCAAGCTTTACGCTATTCACAGGATTCCAGTGGAATCAAACAAACAAAAAATTAACAATTTCTCTTATTATTAAAAAACAAAATCTCCCAAATGTAGTTTCCAGTTTGCTGCTTTGCTCCACGCCTTGACGCTTCTTTTGTACAACAACTTCAAAACCAGACTGGCAAACCCCAAAGCAACTTATAAAGAACAATACCTAATATCTAGAAGCATACGTAGACAATTTGTCTGGTATCAAGAAGCAACCACGGCACCATTAATACCACCTGAAACTAAAAGAAACAAAAGCAGGATTTGGTGATCTATCTCTTCATTACTTTCTGAGGCTTTTATCTAACTAAACAGATTCTTCAAAGAAAATGTTGTACCTTGGGTTCCTCCCTCTTTCTCTTCGTCGATTGTTTTCCAAACAATGTCCTTAAGACTCGTGGTGAGGTTCTTGTAGAACTAAAATAGAGACCAAGAAAAAAGGCAAAGGATTTACCAACTTGTTTCAAAATCATATCCACAAACCCCACACCACAAAATATTAGAGCCTTGGATGCATATACCTTGTGGAATTCCAATTTGTCACCTCATTTCAACCATATATAGCGATGGAGCAACTTGAAGAACCTGAACATTATATATCTCCATTAACTTGAGAGAACCGTGACATCATCATTACGTACAAAAGGTTGATCATCATCAGTCACTAGGAAGACTTAAACTTCAGTCGTGACTGCTAATTAACCCTTGCGGCCTGATTTCTCTCCTAGAAGCTTCATCTGGATTGAAATCAAAAGAAAAATGGTGTAATCAGAAGAATTAAATACATCTTTTCACAGGACGTGAGTGAATAAGATGCAACAGAAAATCCAAAAACCTTGTAGTTATTTTTCTTGACATCAAATCCCATATAGGTGCTGCTGCGGCCTCTATTTTTGTGACTATCTCATTAGCCGGACATTTTGAAGTAAACTGAGTTTTCCGTTTAACAAGCCCCTGAAAATTTAAACATGCTTATCTCTAAGAACGTCTACTTCCCACTAACAAAAAATTACAAAATACATGATTCTCCAAAAGCTACTTCTCATTTAGTATCCAAAAAAAAGAAGAAAAAAAGCTCTTGTACCATTTGCTTTTCAAAAAGTAAACCGAGATTGAGACCTTTAGATGTTGAGATGAGCTCAAAAGCATTCATAGTTACTGGTGTTCTAAGTTCTTCTTCTCGCCTCTCCACAACAAGGTTTTGGGACTCCAATATGACCCAACAAAAACAATCTAAGCACAATCATCCAAGACAAAGTTCATTAAAAAATCGATTAACCGAAAAAAAAAAGAAACACAAGAGTCTTACCCCTGATTCATCAAAAATGGCATGAACATCATCAAGGCTGACATTTGCATTTTCATATTTGGGTGCTTTATACCCTTTATTAAACCACTCATTTTCAATGACTTCAGCAAATGTAATCCTCTGTCCAATAAAAAAAATAAGTGTGAAGACTTCAGACCTACTCAGTCCAGTAGAAACTCTTGCCTCTTCAAACATCATAAAAAACAAAGGACTCCTCTTTCAGCTATAAAAGAGTAAGAATATGTATACCGTTGCTGGATTCGGATCCAGAATTCTTTTGATTAGCTTCTTGGCACTTGCAGAGAACCAGTGAAGGCATGTAAATTCGGCTTTAAATATCTGTAAGCATGAAGAAATAAGAATCAGGTGGCATATGAAGATGCATGAGAGGACAAAAATAACAAAGCAAATGAAGAAGGAATGAAGCATATAACAACCTCAAGCATACGGATCACATTGGGGTGCTTGATGAGTTTCATCGTCGAGATATCACGCTTGATCTAACATTAAACAACAAACCCCAAATCGAAAGTTCAAACCTTTTTGTAAAATCTTGATTACATAAGAAAACATTATTATTACGTGAGCGATCATTTTGTTTCTCAAGACTTTCTCTTTATCGATAATCTTAATGGCCACGTTCTCTCCGTTAACAATGTTCCTAGCGAACTTGACTTTCGCGAAGGTGCCTTCACCCAAAGTTCTACCAAGCTCGTACTTGCCCATGCGTGTCCTGCTAACACCCGAACTACTACTACTAAACCCTGAAGATGACTCAGACGGCGCCGATCGCGAAGGAGATGCTCCAGAAACCATCTCTAGGAACAGAGACCCGGCGAATAGTCAAATCAAACGAAGATTAGTCCGAGGAAGGTAGTTAATCAAAGTTTAAATTACTTTCATTAAGTATTAAATCTATTTCTGTTTAGGATGAGGTTGTATGTTCCCGGTTTAATTACTATCTTCACTTGTTTAAAATAAATATGTCAAAAATGATATCAATTTAAAATGCTCACATTTAAAAGTTCTCCGTTTAATTACTATCTTCACTTATTTAAACTAATCATGTCTAAAATGATTGTAAAAGAATTAAACTACGAACTTGATTTCCTAAGACACAATAAATTTTGTTTGTATGTTTTAGTGAATTCTATACAGTATATGTCTATATGATGATTGTCTAAAATAAAAGCATAATATTTTATTGGAAAATTTATTGTTTCTAAAATAAAAGCATAACTATATACATTTTTCGGTTGTACATCTAAATGAATATAACTAACGGTTTCTTAAATATGTATTTTGCGTTTGACCAGGGGTGTAAAAATGGGTCAAACGGGCCAATCCAACCCATAACCCAAATGGTTTTATTGTTAATGGGTCATGTGTCAACCTAACCCATTCAATAAATGGATTGGATTGACCCATGATCCATTAAATTAAATGGGTCAGATGGGTTAATGGTTACCTATCAACCCAACATATTTATAATGAACTATTTTTTAGTTAAGAACAAGTTGGCGGTTTTGACGGGAAAACGCGTTTTTGCGATTTAGGCGGAAAACGCATTTTTGCGGGAAAACGAGTTTTTGTGATTTTAGCGGGAAAACGAGTTTTACGGTTTTGGCGAGAAAACGCGTTTTGCGATTTTGGCGGGAAAACGCATTTTGCGGTTTTGGCGAGAAAACGCGTTTTGCGATTTTGGCGGGAAAACGCATTTTGCGGTTTTGGCGAGAAAACGCGTTTTGCGATTTTGGCGGGAAAACGCATTTTGCGGTTTTGGCGAGAAAACGCGTTTTGCGATTTTGGCGGGAAAACGCATTTTGCGGTTTTGGCGAGAAAACGCGTTTTGCGATTTTGGCGGGAAAACGAGTTTTACGGTTTTGGCGAGAAAACGCGTTTTGCGATTTTGGCGGGAAAACGCATTTTGCGGTTTTGGCGAGAAAACGCGTTTTGCGGTTTTGGCGGAAAAACGCATTTTTTTGTTTTGGCGGGAAAACGTGTTTTTTGGTTTTGGCGGGAAAACGGGTTTTTCGGTTTTGGCGGGAAAACGCGTTTTGCGGTTTTGGCGAGAAAAACACGTTTTGCGGTTTTGGCGAGAAAAACGCGTTTTGCGGTTTTGGCGAGAAAAACGCGTTTTGTTGTTTTGGTGGGATAATGCGTTTTGCGATTTTGGCGGGAAAAACGTGTTTTGCGGTTTTGACGGGAAAAACGCGATTTTCCGATTTTGGCGGGAAAAACGTGTTTTGCGGGAAAACGAGTTTTACGGTTTTGGCGAGAAAACACGTTTTGCGATTTTGGCGGGAAAAACGTGTTTTGCGGTTTTGGCGAGAAAAACGCGTTTTGTTGTTTTGGCGGGAAAACGCGTTTTTCGGTTTTGGCGGAAAAACGTGTTTTTGCAATTTTGGCGAGAAAAAGCGTTTTTGTGATTTTGACGGGAAAAACGAAATCAGATCGATGCAACGATAGAGAAAGTAAAATTGATACCTGGGTCTGGAAGAGAATTGGGTTTATTAATGGTTTTTAATTGAAAACTAAATGGGTCAGAGTTGACCCAACTCAATAGACCTATTTAACATGTTAACCCGTTAACCTATTAACCCATTAACTTGTTAACCCATTAACCTATTAACTCATTAACCCATTAGATCCAAAATAAACAGTTCATTTGGGTTAATGGGTCAACTTGGATTGGGTCAACCTATGGGTCATGACCCATTTTGACACCCCTACGTTTGACACATATTAAAAGCATAATAAAGTTGAATTATATATAATTATATTTCATTATTAAAAGAACAATTCTCTTATAGTCATTTTTAAGTTTTTGTCACAAAAATAGTTCTCAAGAAAGAAAATAACCAAAATAGCTCATTTTTATTTTGAAATTTTTAATATTTTTTTTTTGTTTTTTTTTTAATTTGAAATATCTCCAAACTCGCACTCATTAACTCTAAACTCCAGTTCTAGATTAGTTAACCTTAAGGTAAAAATATATTTTTACTCTTTAATAAAACTTATTTTGGTCATTTTCTTTGTTGAGAGCTATTTTTGTGACAAAAACTTAAAAATGGTTATACTAAGGAATTTTTCTTATTTTAAAATTAATAGTGATTCAATAAACATAATTAAAAGTTTACTATTTATTTTTATTAACTAATAAATAAACATATAAGGAATTGGTTGATCTGATCAATATTAAGAATATATGCTCTTCGAAAACATAGTAAACATAAAATATATTTTAAAATAATTTTTTTTTTTTTTTTGACAACAAAATATCTTTAATTAAAACATCTATATTTTGAAAACGTATGGAGTAGTTTATATCTAATCTATTAAAAAATAAGTACATTTTGTATTTAAACCATGATTTTTTCACAATAATTACCATCACATGCCACTGACTTAAATCATCTATATTATTAAAAGAGAAGTATCCATTTGAAAATGTTCTTACTTCATTAATTAAACTCCTTTTTTTTTCTTGTCTTTTTCAGTTGCATTTATGAAATATCCTAAAACGAATAAAACTGTCTAATTATTACTTGTCTTTTCAGTTATATTAATGAAATATGCTTAAATGAATTTAAACTTCCTATTTTATTGTTTGTCTTTTTCAGTTACCTTAATGAAATATCCTTAAATAAATTTGGACATAATGTCATTTAATCAACCAAAAAAACTCATGAGTTATCCTTACGTGCATAATTTTAATAATGGAGATTTTTAAAAACGTGCATCATTAAAATGTTACCTAAAACATGCAGCACTAATATATAACATGCATCAATAAAACTAGAATTTGACTCACACAATTGTACGGATATTATTTTCAGTT
>NC_027750.1:52815696-52822336 GCF_000695525.1 Brassica oleracea var. oleracea | reverse complement strand
TGGGTATCAGGAGCAAGGTGCATTCAGGATATGAAATTAATGTGTGGGAGGACCCTTGGATTCCTTCGACCCCAGCAAGGCCAACTAGAGCAAGAGTCCCAGTTGTACACCCCAAGATGACCGTCAGCAGTCTCATTGATTTCGAGTCAAAGGAGTGGGAGGCACGATTACTGGAACAATATGTGGATCAAGAAGACATTCCGATCATTCAGAGCTTGGCCATAAGCCCCACTCACCGACGGGATACTTTCTGTTGGAACTACACCAAAAATAGGCAATATACGGTTCAGTCTGGATATTGGGTTGCTATGAATTTGATGAGAACAGATGAGGCTTTAGAAGTTCTACAACCCAGTATAACTAAACTCTAAGTCTTTGCTTGAACAGTGAATGCACCACAAAAAAATTTGCCATCTTATATGTCAATTAATCTCTGGACAGGTAGCGGTAACAAGGAATCTGATACGCCGCAATATGCGATGTGATAACTACTGCCCAAGATGTGGAGAGCCAGAGGAAACTGTTACTCATGCGATCTTTGAATGCCCACCAGCCTTACAAGCATGGGCCTTATCATCTACACCATCGAGTTCTCAAACCTTTATGGTATCAAGTGTCTACCCTAACATGGATTATCTGTTCTGGAGGAAGAATAATATAATGAAGTCGGAAGATGACAGGGATCCTTATCCTTGGATAATTTAGTACATCTGGAAAGCCAAGAATGATAAGTTGTTTAGAGACATAGATAGAGACTCATTGGAACTAGTCAGGTATGCAGAGAGTGAGTGCCAAGCTTGGCATAATGCGAAGGAAACTATATCTGCTTCTCTACAAGGACAACCTCAAGAAGAAACACATGCCTTAAACTTGGGTAGTATCTGTATGGTGGATGGTTCGTGGACCTCCACAACTCAGTTTAGTGGAATGAGATTGCTCTGGAAGGATAGCACGGGGAAAATTCAACTATGGGATCCAGGAACTTAACGCGGCGCGAAACACCGTTACACTCAGAGCTAGAAGCGCTAAGATGGGCAATGGAGAGCATGATACAACACTCGACCTGTCAGAGATTTGAGACGGATTGCAAGGACTTGATTGCAATGATACAAGAACCAGAAGCGTGGCCCAACTTCTCAACTGAACTGGAAATCATTCAAACCCTTCGGTTGTGCTTTTCGGACTTCAAGATCAGCTATTTACCAAGGAGGCAAAATGAGATTGCAGTTTCGTTAGATAGGAATGCATGTTCTTTTCATAGATCCCTATGTTTTATTGGTTGTTCTATTCCGGTCTGGCTACCCAGACCACCTCAAGTTTGAGTAATAGAATAGCCGTTTCCTGCCAAAAAAAAAAACTTGGATCAATAAAATCATTGTATTTTTTTTTTAAAAGAAGAATATTCCGTTTTCTGATCGCTATAATCTTCCAATATCTAACGTAACCCATATCATTGGGTCATCTAATTGTATATATCCAAACTGAAATATTACGAGTCTAATATATTTGAATCATATTCATATATTTAAATATATTAATTATTTTTAGATTTAATATTTAAAAAATATCCAAAATATATAAGATATTTTGAAATTGTCCAAAACACTTGAAATATATACAAATAGTAAAAAATAAATATCTAAAATAGCTAAAAAATATTCAAAGCTCCAAAAATACCGATATATATATATATATATTGATTTTCTATCTAAATTTTCATGTCAAATCAATTTTATGTTAAATTTAAATATTTTGGCATGTATTATTCAAATTCATATGTTATATATTAATTTTATTTTTAAATTTGGAAAAAGTAAAATATATAGAAATTTTAAACTTTTGCAAAATAATTTACGGATTATCTGAATCTGAACCGAACCCACAAAGATTTGAACCGAACATGTACCAAAATTTATAAATACCTCATGAAATCTTCAAACTCAAAAACTCACAATCCAGATAGATCCGAACTAAACCAAATTGGAGACCCGAATCCGAATGAATACCAACATCGTATAAATATATTTGAAAAAGATAACCAATCATATTTGATTTATAAAAATAAAACAAACATCAAAGTCTAGTTAATTAATTAATTTGTAAACCTTCAACGCAAATGATCGAGAAACATCTCGATCTACGTGAATAATTTGGCATTGTAACAAACGAAACACATTATACCGGAATCAGTAGGTTGGGTCCAAGTTAATATTTTATTATGTAAATTATCGAAATAACAATTTAAGCGTAACAGATGAGATTTATTTTGGTTTTACATTCCACTAGGACATATTATGTTTTGATTAATAGAAGATATTGGATTTTGAGTTTGTATTTATTGATTTGTTTTTTATAAAGCTTAGAAAATCAATGGGATGATTGGTTGGTTGATACATCATATAAAGAAAACGAAAACTATAGGTGGTTTGAATATTGTACATCGATCGATGCATGATGTAAGTTGACTACATAAAACTTGAACATGATCATTTCAAACTAAAGTATAGGTAGGTTATATGCATTTATTATAGGGAGAATTGGAAAAAAGAGACATTTTCAAATTTTGTTTGTCTAAATAGGATTTTTGATATTTTTGTTTATTTTGGATATGTTTTACTCTTATGTAATAGAAAAAATAGCAAACTAAGTTTTAAAAATATAAAGAAATATATAAACCATTGTAAACATTAGTATGAATATTTATATGTTTAAATTTTATTTTTAAAAATAGTGGAATCATGTTTTATTTTATGTTCTAGCACGGATATAATATTCATTCTAGCCATCTACTTAGTCTAGAAATCAGATATTAAGTATTACACACAGATTTATCTTGGGTAGAGAATACAAACAAAACTTTCTTTAATATTCTATCTTAGCTAGATTTCGTCAGGTAATATTCTAACAAGATATCTTTAGTCTACTTATAGTTTTATTACAACTTCTAACCTCGACTCTGTGAAATACCTTTTTTTTTTATGTGTCATAACCTGTTCTGTCTTTTACTTTATCATATGCGTAAAGAAGAATAAACCTCCCACCCTCTATTTAGCGCTTTGATATACGTAGATTACATATTATAGGCAAATCACGAAAATATAGAAAATTCTATATTTCGATAATTATCTTTACTAAATCTAAACTAAATCTACTATAAATCTCCCATAGTATCTTCTCTCCCACGATTTTGATAGTATAATCTAAAGCTGTTCTCTCACACCAAATCTCTCATAGTATCTACTCGTTTGTGTAACAGCTGATGTAGACGAGCTATGCTAATAGGTTGCTTTGGGTACTAACGTTCTGAAAGTATGAAAATTGACGAGAAAAGCATGCTTAAATCAAACATGGTATCAGAATCTAGCCATAAAGAAAGCATCAGAATATATATACAAGAAACATCACAAGTGTTTTCCAAAGATAACAGTGAGGATAATAAACCAAAACAAGTAAAACGAAGGCACACAGAAAACACACAAAATATCACTATATTATGTGTCATTGGTTCCACAGCTATTCATAGTTAGACCATATCAGCATCCGTCACCGCACATGATTCAGCTCTTACCTTCAGAATCCAAAACTCCCTTTGAACAGTTCGCTTAAGAACTTCAAGAGATCATAATCACAATAGAAGTTTGTCATTCGTTCATCTTCAGGGTTTGAAATCAGTAATCATGTTCTTGCATTTCAATATCTTTTCAAAATTCAATTTATAAACAACAATAGCAAATCAGAAGAGAATACAAAAAAAAAAGTGAATGGTAGCACCATGCTTGAACTATCTTAGCAAGTATGTTCAGATGGTAAGAAGAATGCTATCTTTATCAAAGGCTTTTAATTGTATGATACAAACTTCACGGGACTTTCAACATGTCAGCCAGTGACACACATAACACTACGTACAACACACACAAAAGTACCATGAAAACAACAAACTAGTTCGTAATACGTACTCCCTCAAGCTTGTAATTCTTCGTACGTAAGGCCATGCATCTTCTCAATCTCTCAGATTTATTCTGTCTTTAGACTTGTTCCAATGATGTTACCAGCTATTACAACCAGAATCACCAGTCCCCTCATCTTTGTGTTCTTACATCTCAACTAAATCGTAGATGTACAGTTACAAAGAAAAATCTAAACCCTAGATGTTCTTCACTTTGTCCAGCCTCGCCATAGAGAAGAGTATTGGCTTCAACCTATCTCAACCTTATTTCAGGCTCGACCTATCGCTGAAGATCATGGTGTGTGAGATCATTCCAGCCTTGCCGATGCAACTCTCCGATGAATAACAAATACGAGGAAGAAGACACATAGAACATAGAATAAGAGACAGAGAACAAAGATGACTGATTTTAACCGCTGAAGAAAAAAAAAAGAAATCGCCATTGAAGAGAACGGGGAAGCTCTCTCATGCGGAGAAGACAATAGACTATAGAAAGGTGTAAAAATTAGGTTAGCGTGGTTTGTTCCCTTTTTCTAATTTACCTTTTATTTTTTTACTTATAAAATTGTATTAATAAAACAATTAACAAATATTATATATTTTAAATGAGTTAAATTTTGATTAATTAAAGGGTATAATTGTATTAACAGTAATTAAAATCCTAAATAGACAAAAAATTTAGACAAAATCTTACTAAGACAAACCCAAGTTCTAAATGTCCCTTTTCCCCAATTTCCTCTTATATTAATTAATGACCAAAAAATATCAGAATCAAAATTTTATCTTACATACATGATTTACATATTTGCTTCTATTTATAATATGTTAATATAACATTACTTGTAACAGTACATGTACAAAACACACACACATAAAGTAGTAATATTAAACAAAAGATTATCTCAAATTATTACCAAGAGCGAAAGGAAAAGATGAATAATAATTTAATAAGATCTTCTTGAAATATAACCAAACTAAAACCTTTTCTTTACTTTACCTATTACATATATATGTAAGTGTGTTGAATATGTCTTTTTGTTTTTAAAAAGAAAAAGTATTTAAACAAAATATATTATTTTAAAAACATAATCGGAATCATATATTTCTTTGTCAAAAAAAATATGGATTATATGTTAGCTGTTTCATTGATAAAAATCATCCAATAATGTAAAGTAAGTTTTTGATAAAAATAAAATTAGTTTTTCGTGGGTATGAAAATCTGTTAAATTAGAAATATCCAATGTATGATTACTATTTTAAAAATAATAAAATAGCTTTATAATAAATGTAAGTTTTACTTCAGCTTTATTTTAAGTGAAAAATGAAGTAAAATGTAAAAGTAAAATTATTATTTCTATTTTTAAATTGTTTATTTTATTTTATTTATATTTAAATAAAAAGAAATAGGGTTCACAATAATTTTATATTTGAACGAATAACAATTTTGAAAAACAAAAAGAAAACATTGATATTTCTTTTTGATTTATGTGAAGTATTTTAAAGGTATGGAAGAGCCTAAACTAATTCATAAGAGGAAGTGTAGTTTTTGGATAAAAAGCTCGGCTTTGTTTACATCGAGATAAACTTCAACAGAGAGGAGAAACTTCACCGGTTCAGAAGTCGGTCGCGAGCAGAGTATTCTCCATTCTTCAGGTACTTAAACCGAGCAAGAACCAAGATTAGTTCAACTTGTAAGCTTTGGTTCTTGTTATGGTCACCAACTCTTAGCTGACATTTTGGAATTGTAGGAAGCATCTGCTGTGTATGTAACAAATGTATGACTCTCAAGTTGAACCGGAATTCATAAATCATTTTCCGGTTTCTATTAAACCGGAAATGTTGGTTTAAAATGTAAGAAGAATAAGAAGAGGAAAATCAGTGTTCTTATATATACAGAAAATAACAAAATGCTTGAAAATTACATTTTTCTGTCAACGTTTTAAATCTACATTAAAGATCAATTTAATGCGTCGGACCTGAATAAGAAAAAGACAAATGTTGTAATTGTTAGTATTTTAATAATAGATACAGAGCAAACAACACCTCCTTGTGTTCATTAAAAAAAAACTAAAAACACTCATAAAATCACGAAAACCATTCTATGTCAAGCATATCCAAAACTTTTGTTTTTTAATATCCAACTATGTATACATCCATAAAATTCTTTATATTTTTAGTATTTATTCGATATCGGAGAATTAACTTTTAATTTCAAAATAATAATTATTTGGGTTTAAGGAAAATTAATTTATAATGAAAATTATAATTATAATTTTTTGAATTAAAAATGTATAATTGATTGCCAAAAATATTTAGAGACTATTTGATGGTGTATTATTATCTTTGAACCAGTAAAAATTAACAAATTAAATGAAAAAAAAGATTTCATAAATATTTAAAAGATATTTTGATGCGTCATTTTTTTCCAGTAATCCAATATTATCGAAGGAAAATAAAAATTATGAAATTGTATTATGATCAACTACTTATACCACTACTTAAATTTTGCCTCACTTAGCAGTTTAAGTATTTTTTGTGAATTACGATCCACATTAATCAAATCTTATCATGATAAGCATTTTAATTATACCATATAATCTATAAAATTATTTTATTCTGATTATTTTTGAATAATCACAAATAATAAATAGTAAAAATTTGATGTTATTGGAAGAATATCAAGAACCACTGGAA
>NC_027750.1:52810673-52815247 GCF_000695525.1 Brassica oleracea var. oleracea | reverse complement strand
TTTCCACATGCCCGATGAACCAAACTTGAAGCTGCAGGGTATGTGGATGCTTCTATTGCGCACTGTTCTTTTACACTAGTCAGAGGACACATCTTGGTTTGCTGTTAATGGAGTGCCCATTCGGTATTCAATGAGAGAGCATGCTCTCATCTCGGGATTGGACTGCCATGACTACCCGGTTAAGTATAAGAAGATTGGAAGCTTTGCGTTTGTAGACATGCATTTCAAATCACATAAGGAGATCACGATGATATCTGTGAGAGAGAAGTTGTTGAGTATGAGTGCGTGTGGGGATCGACTCAGGATGGCGGTGCTTTACTTCTTAGGCATGATTATCAGAGGGAAGGGAAGGTATAATGCCCCTTTTGACCCTTTCATATTAAGAGTCATCAACGATGTGGAGGTTTGTAAAATCTTTCCTTGGGGTCGGTTGACGTTTGAAGATGCTCTCCGGTCCATCATTCACGTAATGAAGCATGTGAAAGGGAAACCTAAGAATAATGTCAACTTTCCCGGGTTCATAATTCCTTTGGAGGTAAATTTTACTTCTTCTAATGATTTTTTTTCTTTTGAGAATCAGCTCTGAGTGTTTTGTTTTGACAATCAGATCCTGACACTTGCGTGTATTCCAGCTCTGAAATCACGATTTAGAGAAGGTATAGTTGGCTGTATGAGTAAGTGTCCGAGGATGTGTAAAAAGCGGTTCCAAAGTAACAGCATGAAGGGTTATCCTCTTGAGGATTTGTACGACACACTTGGAGAAATTAAGGTATGTGTTGAGTGTTGTTTTGTTTTTATTAAGTGAGTGGGATACTATGTGTTTGATATTGTTTTGGTATAAATTTTCAGGTTATTGATAGTGTTCTTGTTCCTACTGTTGATGAGGAACCTCTCATGGCACGCATAATGGATGGGGAGCCAGACTATGAAAATGAAGCAGGTGTGAGTAATTTGTGGAGGACATGGCTGACTGTTAAGGAGAAGCCTATCTTTTGGCAAGAACTCTATGAGTTAGATGTGGCTGGAAGGGAGTTTCCTCAGAAGAAAGACAAAAGGAAAGTGCATGAAGAAGCATCCTCCTCTAATACAAGTTTGGAGGACGTTTTGAAAGACGTTTTGAAAGGGTTTGAAGGTTTGAAGAGAGGTTGATGACATGTTTGAGTGAAGTGAATGGGAAGGTGGAGAAAATGAACAAGAGGCTTGGGAAGATTGAAAGTTGCCAAGTTGTTTTAAAAAAGAGGTGTAAGAGGATGAAGGCAATGGAGAAGAAGCTTGAAAAGATTGAGGATTGCCAATATTATTTAAAAAAGAAGACCAAGAAGGTGGAAACATTGGACGGGAGGATTGATGGCATTGAGAAAGAAATGAAGGAAAATGAAAGAGAAGGAGGAAGATAACTAGAACAATGAGGGTTTCGACTATCAAGGTATGGATTATGACTGGGTGGGCAGCGGAATGACAACAATGGAGTGGACGGAACAACCAAAGAACCTGAAGATGCAGATATGGTTGAAAATACAGAGGTGGTAGAAGAGAAAGAGAGTGATGAAGAGGCTCAGAAGGACGATAGAGGTTCTGAGGAAGAGACAGAACCTGAACCTGAAGCAGAAGCTGAAGAAGACAAAGAAAAAGATGTTGAAACAGAGGCTCGGGTTGAGGTTCAAGATGAGGTTGAGATGAATGAAGCCAATGAAAAAATACCTGAGAAAGAGCCTGATGAGGTTCAAGATGAGGTTGAGATGAATGAAGCCAATGAAAAAATACCTGAGAAAGAGCCTGATGAGGTTCAAGATGAGGTTGAGATGAATGAAGCCAATGAAAAAATACCTGAGAAAGAGCCTGATGAGGTTCAAGATGAGGTTGAGATGAATGAAGCCAATGAAAAAATACCTGAGAAAGAGCCTGATGAGGTTCAAGATGAGGTTGAGATGAATGAAGCCAATGAAAAAATACCTGAGAAAGCTCGGGTTGAGGTTCAAGATGAGGTTGAGATGAATGAAGCCAATGAAAAAATACCTGAGAAAGAGCCTGATGAGGTTCAAGATGAGGTTGAGATGAATGAAGCCAATGAGATTGAAGAAGAGGTTGAAATAGAGGCTCGGGTTGAAGTTGAAACCGAGAAAACTCCTACACCACCACGTGGTAGGACTAAGGCAGCAGCCGCGAGGAGACAAGTCCTTACAACACCAGAGAAGTTGTTCGAAAAGGCTGAAAAAATTGTGGAGGAAGAGGTGGAAGAACCTGAGGAAGAGGTGGAAGAACCTGAGGAAGAGGCTAAAGAAATGGTGGAGGATGAGGTGGAAGAACCCAAGAAAGAGACTGAAAAATATACTGAGGAAGAAAAGTAAAAGTGGTACAAGGTTGTCTACGAAGGCAGTACTTGTGAAACGAAGGAAGCTGGCAAGGGAGCAGCCAAGCCTTCTGGAACTGGGGTCAAGCATAGGCCAAAGCAAATGGAGTTGAGGAAGCAGGCTCCTAAGTAGGCTCCTAAGAAGGCTCCTAAGCCGAGGGGTAGACCGAGAAAGGCTACTCAACCAAAGAAGTTCACAACACCAGAACAGACAAAAAAGATACATTCACGTTCACAGTGGGTTTCCATTCCTTTCACTGAAGCTAACACTGATGAGATTGAAAGGCGCAAGAAGAAGTCTAGAACAAAGGCTTAGAAGACAAGAAGCTTAAAATATTTTGGGTGTTTAGTATTTATCTCGGTTTTGTTGTGAACTTATGTAAGATGTTATGTTTTGTTGCTTGCTGGTCTGTAAAACTTGAATGCTATCTCTTATGTAGGATGCTTTGTGTTGTGTGATTGTCTTGCAACAGGTTTGGCCCAACTGAGGACATGACAATCTAAGTCTTAAGAAAACACATTTGTACTACTATGTTTATTATGTATTACTAAGACAAAAACATTGTCAACACTTTAAGAAAAAGAAAAAATATAACATGATATATAATATTAAATGGCACATGCCTAACACGTGTAAAATATAAGAAAAAAAAAAATGGCACATGTCTAAAACGTGTAAAATATAATATTAAACAAACATGTGTGAATATTAAATTAATATTTATCTTACTCTTAGTAGTACTCAAGAAAGTAGTAATATTTCATTACTCATAGTAATATTTTTGTAAATTAGAACATTTTTTAGTAATACAACCTCTAGAAATTAAATTTATTAGTAATACAAATGTATTTAGGCAATTTTAGATTATATAAAACAGATTGGCAGAAATTTTTTCCAGAAAATGTGTATTTTCTGAATTTCATCCCATTATGGCATTCCCATCAAGACATTAGTATAGAAGTAGAAGGATGTTTTCTATAGAAATGAGAGGTTTTCAACTAATTTCAGAATTTAAGAGTATTCTATGTCTAATTTGGCAAATAAACACAACTATGACCATATAATCTCGTAGTGTCGGTGAGAGGAGGATCAAAATACTCATCATCATCTTCGATCACACGTCTGTGTTTCTCGTTTTGTTGTGGTGGTGTAACCAGAACAACATTGCCAACATCAGAGTTCCCTGTTGCAAAGGTCAGTGCACACCTTACTGTTTCAGATGACGATTTGGTGAAACGACGATCAACAGAATCATCGTCGTGGTTTTGTTGGTTTCTATCTTTTGGTGGAGTTACATGGACAACATCGACGCTTCCGCCGATATCAGAATCTTTGGTGTACGAAAAGTCAACCATTCGTGACGTACATACGAAATCCCTTACTTGATATGTGTTGTCTTCGTAATGTCTCATATTGCAACGCTGTTTGCTTGACGAAGATCCACCTGTAGCCCTTGACCGTTGGCCTCTTCCAGACCCTTGACCTCTAACTTCGGTGACCCCAGAACGCTCATAACCGTTACGACCAGACCGTCCACCACGCCCTCCTTTTGGTGGACATCCATCAAAATCGTCATCTTCATCTCTCTCACAATCATTTCCAACAAACTCATGCCAGCCATTATAATCATAGTCCTTGTCATCTTCGTTTGTGTCTTCATTTCCAACATCATCTTTATATTCATTTTCACCGTCATCTTGATCTTCATCATCATTTTCATCTTCATATTCTTCTTCATTATAATCATAGTCCTCGTCATCTTCATCTTCATCTTCATCTTCTTTTGCAAGGTGATCTCTTTTGTTTTCTTCCGACACTGCTTCAACGTTAGCCTGCTTTTTACTTCCATTCTCCACAACTGTTCCTTCTTGGTGACCACAGAACGCTCATAACCGTTACGACCAGACCGTCCACCACGCCCTCCTTTTGGTGGACATCCATCAAAATCGTCATCTTCATCTCTCTCACAATCATTTCCAACAAACTCATGCCAGCCATTATAATCATAGTCCTCGTCATCTTCATCTCTCTCACAATCATTTCCAACAAACTCATGCCAGCCATTATAATCATAGTCCTCGTCATCTTCATCTCTCTCACAATCATTTCCAACAAACTCATGCCAGCCATTATAATCATAGTCCTCGTCATCTTCATCTTCATCTTCATCTTCATCTTCATCTTCATTTGCAACGTCATCTTCATCTTCATCTTCATCTTCAT
>NC_027750.1:52805233-52808611 GCF_000695525.1 Brassica oleracea var. oleracea | reverse complement strand
ACTGCTTCTCCAGCAAAGGAAACCGGGCGCGACACATCTGACAAAGCAAAAGCTAAACATCAAATCGGGCTCCCAAAGGAATGATAAAACTCAAAGCCCAAAGGAGAATTTACCAACAGTACGCCAAGACGTAGGATAACCAACTGGCTCCTGGATCTTCACGAACACGTACCGGCTGTTCCAACCATCCCCGAAGGGGTAATTACCCCTGACACCCCTCGAAGGTTCCTCGACCAGAGGGGTGCCATCACAGGATCGAAGGTCATAGAACCATGCTTTGTTCATCAGAGGAGCAAGGTAATAAGAGTATAAAATCTCATGCACCCCGACAGAAAACCCATGAAGTTCCCTAAGTACTTGGATGGCCATTAAAGTCCTCCAAGTTATAGGAGTAAGTTGAGAAGGACAGAAACCAAAGAAAGACGATACTTCGCCTATAAGAGAAGGGATAACGCCCCGGAAGCCTGTTTCCAGATATGCCTCATAGAAAGCTACCTCACCCGCTCCCCTATCTGGAGCGCATTCGAACTCAGTCGGACTCCTCATCCCCACTGAAGGATGAATCGCATACTTGCTCCTCATGTTAGCCAGGTCTCCCTCTCAGATCTCAGAACGGGGACCATCGTCGAAAAAACAAGAACGAAACCTTCTCAGGGGCGACATCGGAACCGCTTCACTATCAGCCTCCAGAACGTCTCCCCAAGAGAGAACATGGGATGAGAAAGGATCGGTGAAAGGAAGACGCGGCCTTGGACGACCACCCACAAGTGAGGACGAAAACATGAGCAACTCGGGATTCATCTTTCTCAACTAGGAATCAGCGCTAGAGTTGGGTTGAGGCCAGTTAGGAGATAACACGAGTCCTTATATACGTCCGGATCATTCCTTTTCGCGGGATTAGAAAAAGAAATAGGGATATTTCCAAATATCCTGAAGAATCCCTGGCATAAAGGATAAGAAGCAAAAAGAGAAGTCCTTCCAACAAAAAGGAAAGTTTCAAGATACGCACTTTTGAAGAGTAAGAAGAGCATCTAGTGTCATCCTGGTCTATCCCCACACATCAACATATAAGCTCCGCCATCTCCAAGACGCCATTAGAAGCCTAGGGCTTCTCCATCTCCGACAAAAAATCAGTGGTTCAATAGTGCCAGACCCCAGTCTGGAGTAAGGGAACCGATCCTCCCCAGGGTTCAGAGTATGGTTCCGGCCTGACTGGAACCCGAAATCGCAGGATTACTGGAGCGATGTCCTACCTAAGGGAAACCTGCTGAGAATGAGCAACTCCGGTTGACTTGAGTGCACAGGTTATTCCCCGAGTTCGATGACGAAATCGAGCAATAAGGGGAAAACTATTAGGGAAAAATACTCAGGTATTAAATTCCTCCAGACCCCAGGCAGGTCACCGCTAGGAGGCACCCTGATTCCCCTCTATGAAGTATTCCGGGCCCGGTCCCAGGGACCGCCCCCTCCCCTGGGAAAAGGTAAACTTTCGATAAGGAGAACCTTCCATATTTCTGAATATAGAAGAGTTTAACCTACTCCAACCGACTAAGGCCTGCCTTAAGAAGACTATATAAAGAGAACCTAAACCTTAAAGCCAGGGATCGACACTTCAAGACTTAGAGATTATAGATAGGCGGCTAGAACTATGGTTTATACACCAATCATTGTAGTTCCGGCATGTTCTATCTAATAAAACATCTCTTCAAGTCTGTTTCTTTCAAATACTCACGAAATCTAAGCCTTGTCCATCGTTCTGTGGTACTCACAAACATCCTACACAAAAATTCCCTAACACCTGGCACTTGGGTCATTACACCCATACCAGCACCCTCTAAGCTTGTTAGTAACTTCGTGCAGGAGTAGAATACAGCATAGGAACTCGATAGTGGCCAGCTTCCGAGCGGCAGAATGTGAAATCCAAACATGTACCGGTAGTAGTCTTGCTTAGGAACTCCGGGCCCATATGCAAGCCCGCGATCTAAAGAGGAAACACACAGTTCCCCATACGATCTCGGGTCCTATGTATAAAAACTAAGGAAGAACCTCTGGGTTCCTGTATGGCCTCAGGGCTCCAAATATAATCTCAGAATCTAAGGAAAAAGCCTGAGTATGCTGTCAAAACTACCTAAAACTCCTGTGCAGCCTAAGGCGCATCGGGTCATTACGATTTTAAGAACCTCTGGGTGCGCGTGCAACGAGTTTGTTTGACGAGTTCCCACATGACCTCAGGGTCCAATTACGATCTCACGAACCTTCGGGTTCCCATATGGCCTCTCGGTTCCAAATCTGGTCTCAGGATCTAAGGAAGAATCTTCGGGTTCCCATTCAGCCCCCGGGCTCCAGTCATGATCCCATGATCTAAGAAGAACCTCTGTGTTCCAAACGTGATCCCATGATTTAAAGAAGAAGCTCCGGGTTCCCAATATGATCTCAAGATCTAAAGGAGAGCCTATGGGTTCCCATAAGACCTCTGGGTTCCCCTAAGACCTCTGGGTCCCAATTGTGATCTCAGGGTCTTGGGAAACCTCCGAGTTCCTAGATGACCTCCGGATCTTTACGCAATCTCCGAGTTACGAGAGCAATCTCTAAACTCCTAGAGTCCATATTCCAGAAATCTTGCAACCTCCAGTTCAGAGCCTGTCTCACAGATACTAGCCGTAACCTCTAGGTTCCCTGGCGACTTTCTGGTCCTTACGTAATCTCTAGGTCTGGGGCAACACCAACATCCAAAGATTGACTTCCCGATTTTCACAACATCTCCAAAGGCAAAACTAGGTTCGATTCTCGGAGTCCCGACTCCTACATTTGTGGCTCTGGTATATGCGCCCTGCTACCTCTCAAGAAGAAAATCATCGACGAAGACCCTGTTTTGAAGACAAGTTTGATACACAGCTAAGAGGTCCATTACGTGGAAATTAGAACAGAGTTAAAAATCCAAAAGAGTTAAAAATTCGAAAGCATTCTTTTTATAAAAAAAAGAGGCCACATCAGGGCCATTGTTTGACAAAACAAAAATAAGGCTCGAAGGCCTATAGATAAGTTTTAAAACCCTCACAAAGGGTGGGTACAACACAAAAGAAACCCCTACAAGGGGTTGAGAGTTAAGATGAGGATCAAGGATCAGTCGACGGGAGGATCATCAGCAGTAGGCTCCGAAGTCTTTTCAGCTTCAGTCTTGCTCGGGATCATCGGCTCTCCCTCGAAGGAAGGAGTGGGAAGTTCCTGGAGCTCAGCCTCGGAAGTCTTCACCATCTTATACCGCTCTAGAGCGCCCTCAAGATCCGAGCTGTCGGTCTGATGGTTGAGCCACTCCCTCATTAGCTCCCAGCGAGTCACCACTATGGCACCGTTTGATATCACTCAAATTACTCTAAG
>NC_027750.1:52803779-52805133 GCF_000695525.1 Brassica oleracea var. oleracea | reverse complement strand
CGCAGAGAATCAAGGGAAGATAACGGGGATGCGAGTCGCACGCGCTATCCCCTCGGTATCTCGCCTTCTCTTTGCTGATGATAGCCTTTTCTTCTGTAAGGCGGAGCCCCGTGAATGTGAAGAAGTTATGAAAGTAGACAGGACATATGGGAAAGCATCAGGTCAATGCATCAATTTCGATAAATCCTCTTTACTCTTTGGTAAAAGGATTCCAGCGAATGATCGACATCAGATTAAAGATACACTTGGTATTCCAAACGAAGGAGGAATGAGCTCCTACTTAGGAATACCAGAGGATATTAGTGGATCAAAGTGTAAGCTATTTGCTTTCTTAAAAGAAAAGCTACTACACAAAGCGAATGGTAGGACTGGTAGATGGCTGTCAAAGGGAGGAAAAGAAGTCCTAATCAAATCCATCTTGCTAGCTCTTCCGACTTACGTCATGTCTAGTTTCTTTCTCCCCTTGGAGATATGTGAAAACCTAGCAAGTGCCATTACACAGTTCTGGTGGAGTTCGAATCCGCCAAAGAGAGGAATTCACTGGGCAAAATGAGAGAAAATGTGTGCGTCTAAAGAGGAGGGAGGAATTGGTTTCCGTATGATCCATGAATTCAATCTAGCTCTTCTAGCTAAACAGCTCTGGTGACTTGTCCAATTTCCAGATGCATTAGTGGCGAGAGTTCTTCGGGGGAAATATTACCGTCTAAGTTCGCCTTTGCGAACTGGCGCAGTGGATACCCCATCGTACATTTGGACGAGTATTATAGCGGCGAGAAAGCTACTACTTTTGGGTATCAGGAGCAAGGTGCATTCAGGATATGAAATTAATGTGTGGGAGGACCCTTGGATTCCTTCGACCCCAGCAAGGCCAACTAGAGCAAGAGTCCCAGTTGTACACCCCAAAATGACCGTCAGCAGTCTCATTGATTTCGAGTCAAAGGAGTGGGATGCACGATTACTGGAACAATATGTGGATCAAGAAGACATTCCGATCATTCAGAGCTTGGCCATAAGCCCCACTCACCGACGGGATACTTTCTGTTGGAACTACACCAAAAATGGGCAATATACGATTCAGTCTGGATATTGGGTTGCTATGAATTTGATGAGAACAGATGAGGCTTTAGAAGTTCTACAACCCAGTATAACTAAACTCTAAGTCTTTGCTTGGACAGTGAATGCACCACAAAAAAATTTGCCATCTTATATGTCAATTAATCTCTGGACAGGTAGCGGTAACAAGGAATCTGATACGCCGAAATATGCGATGTGATAACTACTGCCCAAGATGTGGAGAGCCAGAGGAAACTGTTACTCATGCGATCTTTGAATGCCCACCAGCCTTACAAGCATG